>NW_024081874.1:339658-482021 GCF_003009895.1 Hyaena hyaena
CTGAATTGTAACCTAAACTTTTTTGTGAATCAGTTGTATGACCTTGGGCATGTTTTTTAACATCCTGGTTCAGTTCCCTATAAAAATCAAATAGTAGTAGAACATTGTTGAGATTGCTAAAATAAAATGTAGAGAAGCAAGTGGTGATGAGTGCGGTGAGCAACTGTATCTTTCCTACATTACTAGTGGGAATACAGAATGGTATGTCCACTTTGGTGGGAACACAAAATGGTACAATGACCTTGAAAAACAGTGTGGCAGCTTCTTAGAAAATTGAACATATATTCATTATATGATCCCACAGTCATACTCCTGAGTATTTACCCTAGAGAAATGGAAACTCATGCTCACACAAAAACTTGTACACAGACTGTTTTTAGTACCACTATTTACCACTGCAAATGATAAATAGGCAAATAAATACAACCTAATTACCAGGTAAGAGATGTGCCAAAACAGAAATGAACAGTGTAAAAATAACATCCATGAGAGGTGAACATTTAAAGTGTAAAGTGGTATAAATAGGGCTGGGGCATTTGGGGGAAGACAGAGAACTGAGTAGGCAGGACTTTGTAGTTATCCTAAAGATTTGTGTCCTTATCCCAAAAAGCAATGGGGAGTTGTTTTAAATTTAAGTACCTTTAAATATCAATGTAAATATGAGCTTCTACTTAATATTTTTCAAAAGATTATTCTGGCTACAATATAGATTGAAGGCTATAGACACTGGTAAGAAGGTTATCACAGTCTAATAGGCTGGAGATGGTGATAGCTTGAAGAGCATCTGGAGTTGGACAGATACACGATCAACTCGTGTGGAAAGCAGAACTGGACTTGATGATAGATCAGATATGTGAAAGAGAGATATAGCAGGTTAAGCCCAAATTTCTGATTAGGGTGAGTTAGTTGATATAGTGATGCCATTTGCTGAGATATTTTGATGGTTTGTTTTCTTGTTATGAGTGGATATTAGTTATAAGTAAGTAATCTACTGGGAAAATCAACATAGCACAGTCAGTGCGATTATATCCAGAAAACATGAGGAACTCACTCGGTTATTTTGAAATTTCCTTAATTACTTTTGCCTTAATAAAGCTTGCAAAATCTTGAATATGATGTGCTAATCGGTTTCACTTAATCAATACCTTCTCCATTAATTCCTCTCTTTTTTTAAGAAAAAAATGTGTCATATTTTATTTTTCTGCCCATAACATCCCAACTCTCATTCTTGAAACAACCTATAATTAATTAAAAAGGGAGGAATCAAAATGGACACACTGAGCTGAAAGTCATTCCAATGGGATAATTCTCTATGATTAGGGAGAGACTAAACAGTAATTGTTTCAGGGTCTTTAAACACCTGGAGCATAGTGCGATTTACAACCATTTGAGAAAAGACCAATGATTTCTCCTGAGAACTCCTGCAATGAAAGCAGATAGCTTGTTCCACTGCTCTGTCCACTCATTACTACTTAAAGCTACTGACGTCTTTCCAAAGAGCATTGCTCCCTTAGACAGAAACTGTGACTTGGGGAGGGCTGTGTGTGTAAGCTGCAGAGAAGGGAAGGCTGAATGCACAAAATCTAATTCAAAGGTCAGCATTAAGGGATAATGGTACATTTTCTTTTCCTCCCCCCTTGCATCCTTCTTTCCTTCCTCCTTCTTCCTTTCTGCCTTGGTCTCTTCCTCCTTGCTCTCTCCCTACCCTTGCTAGTCTACCATTATACATGCCATTTCCCCTAATTTTACTGTTTTATTTTTCCTCTTTCTCCAAACCATGCTTTAATTCTAAAGTAAAACATGGTACAATTAATGCGAAATAAAAATAATAGCTGGGGCACCTGGGTTGAGTGTCTGGCTTCAGTTCAGGTCATGATCTCAGTTTGTGAGTTCGAACCCCGCCCAGGGCTCGAAGCTGTTGCCACAGAACCTGTTACTCTCTGCCCCTCCCCTGCTGGTTCTCTCTCTCTCTGTCTGTCAAAATAAATAAATAAACTTAAAAAAAATCATAGCTAACATTATGGCCCTGGACATATTACTGTTTATATATCATCTTTTGGTAATCAGAAGTTGCTGAGCTTTGGCATATGTTGTAACTTTCTGATGTCAAACAGCTGGTATTTCAGAAAATGCAGGATCTTTTTTTTTTTTAATCAATTCAATAAAATGTACTCCAAGCAATTTTGCAAAAAGATTGAATGATTCTCTTTCTAAATGATTAGTTAGGTTTCACGGAGACATACTCTTACTATTTTGGCTTTAGGAAAGTGTGTGGTCCTCTTTTATTACTTGAAGATAACATGGGTAAAACCCACTGTGACTAGATCCCTCATCTCTCTAATAGAGGGAGGCTAATGTTTGAGTAATTTACAGGGATTTATGGGTAACACCTGGTTTTTAGTTTGGGCAGTCCTAATAGGAATTGCCATGAGGAATTTTCAGCTTGCCTGAATTGTATTGGATCATACTCAGGAATGAAACCAAGTGGTTTCATTCAAACCACCTTTCAAACCACCTTTGATAAAAGGTAATTGTAACACTCAGAAATCAACATTCTTACCATCAGTGTCTCCCCTGATTTCAGAAAAGCATATGAACCCCTACAGGTAGTCTGCATTTGAAGGCAATGGCATCTTTGTTTTCAAATAGTCCTGGATAGTAGTGTAATGGCCATAGATGGATGGGGAGCAGTATCTAGAGAGGTCTTAAACATTTGGTCACCTTAGATCATTTCCTTCTCTGGAAACTATTATAGCTGGTGTGATTTGTAGTATGAGAGACACATTTAGTCCTCTAGTAAGGCTCTATTTTAGCACTGAGCATGTAATTCTCTAAAGCTGTGTTCTAGATAGAATCTGGCACATTAAATAAGAAATGAATTTCAGATGGTTTCCATCTCATATGATTGAAGATCCCAAAGTACATCCCCGATGTCCAGCAAGTACTTTTACTTTACTTTAGATTTTAAAAATCCCACCTAACCTAGGGAGCCTTCTTTTGGACGTACACACTATGGAAAGGTCTAACTAGCACATTCACACAGTTAATCCCACCACATATTTTACCAGAATTCAACAATGCTATGAGATGAGATACTATCCCCACCTTACAAGTACTTAAATATTAATACTGAGGTAGGTGAGAGTTGGGAAAACTGAAATTCTCACACCACACTGGTGACAGTATTAATTGCACAATTCTGGAGTGCAATTTAAGCAGTATGTGTTAAGGTGCTTAAAGATATGCTGTTGACCCAGTAATCTCATATTTGTATTTTACAGAAATAAATAAGGGTATAAAACTTTTTGCACAAATATATTTATTCAAGCAGTATTTAAACTTATATATACACATATTCACACCCATGAAAAGAAACAAACTAAATTCCCCAATGAAAGGATGTTAGCTAAATATAGTAAGCACATCTATGGGAATCTTAAATAGTTGAATAACAGAAAAATGCTCATAATATAATAATATCTAACATTTGTTGAGCTCTAATCATGTAAAAGCACTAATTCCTTTATATGCATTTTCTCATTTTATCTTTACAATAATTGCCAGATGAATAAACAGATGCATAGAGTCAAAGTAACTTGCCCAGGATTACCCAGCTGGTAAGTGGTGAATAAATAACATAAACCCAAACAGATTGAGTCAACAGACCTTATTCTTACTCACTAAAACACTGATAATGTTTTTTTCTCTGGATAATGAAAATTGTGGCATATGAAATTTGGTATTTGTAGTTTCCATATTGTCTGTATTTTCTACCCTACACATGCCATTTTATAATCATAAAATTGTCATCTAATAATTCAAATTTTCAGAAGACTTTAAAAGATCAATAGTGCCCAACAATTGTCTACCGCCATTGAGAATATTACTGAAACCTATGAAATATACTTCAGTCATAAATCCTATAACTTGCCTTCATCTAGATTCTACTTTGCAGTTAATTAATAATTATTGTCCACTTGTCCCCCGAATGTTTTTATCAATTATTTTGCACTCATTGTTCTGTTCCCCTGAAACACCTATCCAGCAATTTCCGTAATGGACACACCTGGTGTTCAACAATATCTATGTTCTCCTCTACTTTTTTAACATACTACTAGATGGCATTTCCAAGACCTCTGTGTGGGAGAAGTAGTGCATGACTCAGCTGCAACAATGAAATGTGAACAGAATGAAGACATACGGTAGGTACATGATCAGAAGTCATATATGAGGTAGTTTGGGAAGGACATAGGTTCTCTTCCAATAAAGTTCAGGAGAGGGCTCCAAAGAACAAAGAAGATCACCCAGATGGAAGGAGCTTGCACCCCTGATAAATGCACTAAGAGAATCTCTCTGTTGACTTATGATGAATGGCAACTTAATCAAGAAATAATGCCTCATTGTGATAAACCATCAAGATCATGGGGTTATTACAGTAGCTCATTCCAACAAATATACCTATCCATCTTCCAAACCTCAGATCAACTGCCACCTGAACTATGAATAATTCTCCAAATATTTCTTCAGCCTATGTAAAGCACAGTGATTATTTTTTCCCCTATAAAGTTTTTCTGAGCAGTGCTACTAAAAGAGCTGGTCACCAAACACTTTATTTCCAGTCTACAGTGTAATAAGGAGTCTGCACTAGAATGTAAATAAAGGTGATGCTTTCTTCATTGGTAAAATTTTTGGTACAAAAAGAAAAAAAGTCATCTGATTTAGATAGTGTGTTTAGTAAGGTGTTTGATTTATACTCTTTGTGGATCAGTAACAAAAAGTTCATGGACTTCCAGTGGTCTGGAAACCACATTTCTAAGTACTTCCATTTTAGAGCAGGAATTGTTTTCTAGTATCTCATGTTTGACTCCTCTATTTTATCTGCATTGCTAGATGGTACATCATGAGATTTTGGAATTAGATTTTATTCATCATAGTTCTTCCACAGTACCTACAAAACAGCAGATGTTCAATAAATATCTGGAGAATGAATGAATGTATATGAGTGAATTTGATGCATTTTGAAGAAATACATGGAATGTCTTGGCATAATAATTTTTCAAGAGCTAGTAGGTGATTAATAGCTAATAAATTCATTATGGATAATAATCTTGTGTTCTCCTCTAGGTCACTGTTTTTCAAATGAGGAAGATTTAGCAATATCTAGAGACACAACTAGAAGGGGTGCTATTGACATGAGTGAGTCAGGGGTGCTGCTAAACATTTTATAATGCACATATCAGCACCTTACATTAAAGAGCTATTGCAAATACCCCAAATCATACCATAATTTCAACAGTTGAAACAGCCAAAGTTGAGGCTGATATAAACTAAATATTATTTCAATACATTCAAATGATACTAGTCCACCATTTTGTAATATCATCTAGTGTTCAAAAATAGTCCCTTAAAAGAACTATGATGATATTTTGTTAACTAAAGATATTCGAGGAAAGACACTTATTGAAATGGAGTCTGTGGTCTCTTGACTGTTTAGTGATTGATGTGGTCTCTGTGCCTAGCACTGGTGTAAACTCTGTGGGACTTGAAGGAAAGCCTGAGAGATAGCGCTTCACCTTAAGCAGTAGACAGTCTAGTTGGAGAGATAAGTGGATAATGCAAAATATCATGGCAGAACATTTAACTGCTAACCAAGTGAAAACATAAAGACTTCAGAAAAGAGAGAGGTCATATATGCCTCAGTAATAAAACCAATAACTCTGAATAGATTTTCTATTATTGACCACTCTCCATATTTTGACTGATCTACTATGCATCACTATTTCTGCATACTTAGAAATAGTATTTGGAGTTACATGGAAACAGTTGAAAGGAAAAAAAAATTCCCTTTTGCAAAATCATTTTGTCCTTAGCACAGAGGAAGAAAGGACTGGTGGATGATCACTAGACTTTCTGATCCTGAAGGGAAGCATCCTCTCACACATTCATTCTGTGTTCCTCTTGGCATCCCTTTCCACACCTTCAGGTGTTTACTGATCAAAGCCCAGCCCACGAGAATAAGTGGTATCTTTTCCTTTCAGGAGCTGGTGTACAGTTAGTCTCTTGTGAGCCTTTCTTCTTCATCCCACTGCATGGCAGAACAGGGGTCACCCTATTTTTTTTCTAACTCTTGAGTGTGAAAATAAGAGGAGATATGAGGTCCAGTAGGCATCAGAAGATTTAAAAAAACACATAAAGCTGCTCATTTGCCCAATATGTTGGAAGAGAACTAGAGGATCGTCTATTCAATGACTTAATTTTGCATGTGTAGAAACTGAGGCCCACAGTGGGGAAATGATTTTTTAATGTCACTCAGTAAGCATATAAGTGATAAAGAATGGGATTCCCGGGCTTTGAAACTTGTGCTTTTCCCAACAGTTCTTACAGTCTGAAAGCTTAATGATTCCACTCACTATAGTTTAATTTGAAGACTAGAGAGGAAGACGATTGGAAAGAAGGAAGATTGAAATGGTTAAGGGGTCTCTGGCTCTCCAAGTAACCCAGAACCCTGCCTATTGGAAAAGAACCCTAACTTCCTCCAATATCCCAGCCTTCTTTTAGACCTGTATGGTATGGAGTTTTATTATTAAACACAACTATCAGACACTTCAAATAAGGAAAGAAGAAATAGAGAGTATGACTCCTTCCCTGCAATGGAAGGAAGACAGCTGACCTTGAGCAGATTGGAGTGGTGGCTAGCAAGAGAGGGGAGGCATCAGTTCTAGTGCCATGCTTTCCTCATTATTTCTCTTTAATGTTTTTTTTTTTTTTTTTTATTTCTAGGAGAGAGAGAGAGACAGCGTGAGCAGGGGAGGGTCAGAGAGAGAGGGAGTCAC
The DNA here is from genome assembly GCF_003009895.1 of Hyaena hyaena. Taxonomy (NCBI): domain Eukaryota; kingdom Metazoa; phylum Chordata; class Mammalia; order Carnivora; family Hyaenidae; genus Hyaena; species Hyaena hyaena. Next base: position 346,492 of record NW_024081874.1, read on the forward strand.
AGACTGAAACAGGCTCCAGGCTCTGAGCTGGCAGTCAGCACAGAGCCCGACGCGGGGCTCGAACCCACCAACCGCGAGATCATGACCCAAGCGAAAGTCGGACGCTCAACCAACTAAGCCACCCAGGCGCCCCTCATTATTTCTCTTTAAATTACACCTCCCACCTATCTCCATGCTGATGTTTATTAAAATATATTTATTTTAACTGTCTGGGTGTATGTCTTCTAACAAGACTGTCAGCTTCCTAAGAATGACTTCTCAGTGTTGACACTATTGACATTTGGCCTGGGTTATTCTTTGTTGGGAGGTTGTCCTGTGGATTGTAGGATGTTAAGCACCTCTCGGGTCTCTCTACACATGAGATGTCAGTAGTACCCTCACCCTAGTTAAAAGAACCAAAAATGTCTCTACACATTGCCAAATGTCTCCAGGGTAAATGGGGGAGATTCACTCTGGTCAAGAACAGCTGTCCCTAAGTATGAAGGTGATGTTTTAATTATCTTTGAATCTCCAGTACATAACTCAGTAACCAAGGCTCAACAAATATTTTGCCAGTCAATTCAGCAATTAATCAACCTTCAGGGGCCTGAAACTCAACTCTTAGAAGTAATGCATTACTTAAATTTAGTAGACTATATATATATGAAAGAATACTTGCTCTCTCTCCTCCAAAAAAGACCTCCTTCTAGAGTGACTTCTAGTTCTTTTTTTTAATAATGTTTATTGATTGACTGATTGAATGACTGAGAGAGTGGAGAAAGGGAAGAGAGAGAGAGAGGAAGAGAGAAAATCTCAAGCAGGCTCAGTGCTGGCACTGTCAACGTGGAGCCCGACTTGGGGCTCGATCTCACATACCCTGAGATGAGAACCTGAGCTGAAATCAGGACTCGGATGCTTAACTGACTGAGCCACCCGGACACTCCAAGGAGTGCCTTCTAGTTCTATTATCTGTAAAATGGGTATTATCTGTAAAATGGGCCTAATTCTCTAAGTCCTCATCAGTGATTTTACAAGTTCATATGCATAAGAATCAACTGGATTCTTATCTGGTAGCATGCACATGATAGATCTGCCAGTGAAGCTCTTAAAATACGTATATAAATAAAATCTCCATCCATCATTACTGGTAGTGGTCCTATTCTGGAGTCTCATCCCAGTTCATCTGGGATGCTAAATTCCAGGTGGTGGGTGATGATTGTCACAATAATCTCTTTGCTCTCTGGAGGAAAAATATGTGACAAAGACAGCCATAGGTTGTGCAAGAGTGGGGAGAAATGAATTACGGAACTTATCTGTCACCATTCTCTCAGCTCCGATAACCCTGCCGCCCTTAATGAGAAAGAAATACCAAGACCCAGCTGGGGATTAAAGTCAAGCCTCCCAGGCCCCCTGCATGTTTTATACCAGCAGCTCTCCCCAGCACAGACCATACAGAACTCGGCGAATCCAAGCCCTCAGGGCTTGGCCCTGGCAGTCGGACTAGATTAGAAGAGAATGCAAATCTGACTCCACCAGGAAGAAAATACAAGGAATCAGGGGAGCAGGCTGCTCTCTTCTGCATTGTTGGGAACGACTGCTAACAGTTTGAGAAGCACAGATGAGCAGCCCTTGTAAAATTCGTTCTCCACTTGCCAAGCTCCTGTATAAGTTGGAAATTCAATTTATTGCTGTGCTCCTTCAGAAGCCACTGGTGGAGCTAATGGGAGATTTATTTGTAGTGGGAGTGGAGGTGAGGGAGCTGAGAGGGAGGAGTTGCATGGGCAGCAGAACAAGTGAACTGCTGGAGGGGAGTAACCATAGAGAGGGGCGAGGTCTGCGAGCCAGAGGCTCCCCATTCCTCTGCACTCTGCCTCCTGTTAACGTGTCTCTTTTAATGAGGTCCCCCAGTAGTGGGGTGTTTTCCTACCGGGAGGAGAGGATGTGACAACAGCTTCATTAGAGGCCAAAGTCAAGATGAAGCCTTTGGGCTTCTTTGCCTGCAGAGCTGGTCCTGCCCCTTGTGGTGGCGGTGAGAGCCCCTTCTCTCCCTCAGAAAAGGGCATATTGAAGAGACCTGGTCTGACTGCTGTCTGGGAATTAACAGAAGGCAAAGGCTGGAGGCTTGTGAACTTTCCTCCAGCCTTGCCTTCCGCCACTAATTCTCTGACCTTAGGCAAATCATTTAACCTCTCTGGGCCTCAATTTTCTCTTCAGCTAAATAAGGAGAAGAATAATGCTGAGCTCTACTCATCTCATAGGACCGTCTGATGAGGAGGAGGGCTGAGCAATGAAATTAGATAATGCTTTGCTCTAGGATTTCCAGGTTGCATACTGAGGGCTCCAACAAACCCACATGCACCTGACTGTGAAGCTCTCAAAGAGGACAACGCTAAGTCTCTTTCACAGAAAGCTCTGCATTAGCCTGGCACCCGGAATAAAAGCTGTCCTTGCTTGAGTACTGTTGTGTACCATGCCCTGTTCTTAGCACTTGGTGAATGTTAGCTCATATAATCCTGAAAAACCACACGAGGAAGGTACTATTCTTATCCTCGTTTGAGGAAACCGCAGAAATATTCAACACAGCTGCAAGAGATGGGGTGTAGGTCCTGGCCCTTGGACCTGGAAAGACCTGTGACTGCTTCAACCAATAGAATATAAGGGGCGTGATATTCAGGGTGGGTCATATAAAACAATGTAGCATCCAGATTATCTTCTGGAACATTAATATGGAGTCTAAGGAGCTCTGTAAGGAATGTGGCCATCCCAGAGCCACCATGATTGAACAATACCAAGTCACATGAAGAGGCCACAGGCAAGGGCTCTGGTGAAACTTCTAGTATTCTAGTCAGCCCAGCCCAGCCCCTTTCAGAGGATTCTGAAAGTCTTCAGCCATCACATCATCCTCAGGCTTACAGCCCTCCTCTCTGAGGCCCCAGCCTTCATGGAACAGAGACAGCCATCCCTGCTGTGCCTTGCCTGAATCCCTGACCCTGGGCATCCATGAGTAGAATAAAGCAATTGTTTTAAGGCACTATATTTTGGGGTTATTTGTTACACGGCAATAGTAACTGAGACAGAAAGCAAAAGAGGGTTAGGCCTAAGGCCATAAGATTCAGACTGAGAAGCCAGTATTCCCAGGCATGTGGCTCCAGCACTCATGCTTGTTTGTTTGTTTTTTTTCTTTTTCTTTTAGCACTCATGCTCTTAATCATCAGGTTCTTCTGCTTGATAAAAGTCATTGCTTTAATATATGTCTACTGATTGGATGAAAAAAGAGTTCTGATTAATAATGACTATTTTAAGGGGCTCACGTGGTAAAGCATCCGACTTCGGCTCAGGTCACGATCTCATGGTTTGTGAGTCTGAGCCCTGCATCGGGCTCTGTCCTGACAGTCCATTAAGGACTATTTTTATTGTTTTTATAAACATATACATGTTTAACTTTTTAAATTATTTAAACATGTATTTGTTTACACAAATCAACCAAAAAAGAATTATTTGTGCCTATTTTCATATAACACCTTATAGATAACAACTATGTTTTGAGAAACTCTAAAAAGTGATAAAGTGCATAAATTCTCCAGGATACAGTTACTTAGATGGGCAAAAATATTCAAACATATTAGTGTGCCAAGCAAGGTCTGTCCAATGTCTATACTCAAAACAGACTTTTCTCAGATACTGAGTGGACTTCCTTCCAGAGTAAAATTCAGCAAGAATCTTTTCTCCTTTGTTTGATATGCTGGAATCCTTACCACACCATACACTATAGTACAGAGCACCGCAGTACAAACCAACAAACTGTATTAAATGGCCATGAAGTTAGGAGTAAACTCTATAGTCACATGAATCAATATTATTACTGAGGATGCTGAGAGTGAGTGTGATCCTTTCCATAGTCTAAGTCAACAGCAAATAACAATGTCTTTCAAGAATCTGAAGAGAAAGAAAAAATCCTCACCTCCCTTCACTTTCCCAGCATCCCCCTACCCCTGACCCGAGATTCATAGTTTTTTAACTTCCCATTAACAAGTGGGAGAATCCATATCACAATGTTGGTACTGGTTTCGGTGAAGTTAAAAGGGAATACTAAGTGTAGTTATTTTCTCCCAGCTAAAGAAGAAAACAAAAAACCTTGTTACAATGTAATATCAATATGCTGCATCCCCAAAGCCTCTGCACTGTTAGGGCAGAGCCTGATATGGGGCGGGATCCCACAAAGTGTGAGATCATGACCTGAACCAAAATCAAAAGTCAGAAGCTTAACCAACTGAGCCACCTAGGCGTTCCCAGCATGCAATTTCTTAAAAGGCACACATAAGTCAAGAGATCATGAGCACACACTGCAGAAACTCCTTAGTTTTCCAATGCATATATCTGTTCCAGTGAGTCCAAGGAGATTACATTAATTCAGGTACCCTTATTTGGCCACCTGCTTTCTGAGTGAGCCACAAGACACTGGGACATTAATTGTTCCTCTTGTTTTGTGACTATCAGCTCATAAGCTCTTCACCTTCACTGTTTCCTCTGCCTGAATGTCCCTTGTACTCAGCCGTCTCTATTGGTCCAAATCGTGCCCTTTTCATAAGGACTTGTTCAAGTTCAATAACGTTCACCCAGCAACCCTCTCTAAAATGTTGCTGTCTTCTGAATTCCAGTAACATTTTCTCTAGATATTGTCTACAACTGCCATTTTTCATATAATATGTGTCACATCTCACTGCCATAAAAGACATCCATTTTCCCCCATAAATGAGGAGCCATGTGAGGAACAAAGAGCCATCTGAAACTTTATAGTATCACTAACAATAGTAGGATTGGTACATGTCCATTATTTGGTGATGAAAAGACACCATGGTAAATAAGAAAGGGAGGATCAGATGGAGAGGTAAAAAAAATAAATAAAAGAAAAAAGAAAGGAACTCTAATGCTGGCTCTGTCATAGTTCAGAGACTTGGCCAAGTCATTTCCTGTGTTTAGAACTCAGTTTCTTTTCTATAAAAACCTTGGCTTGGGCAAAATGACCTCTGAGTTCCTTTGAACCCTACTCTGAGGTCCATCGGTAAGTGTGTAAGATGAAAAGAAAACTGTTTCTCTGCTTTGGGACTGCATGTCTATTAATAAAGAGATAGGTGCTAACATCTTAGTGACTGAACACAATACGAAGAGATTTTTTTGGTTTGTGTACAATCTATTTATGGCAGGAGCAGGGCTCTGCTCCACACAGAGAGTCAGAGATCCAGACAGGTGGAGGCTCTTACAGATTCAGTGTGGCTTCTAACATTTACAGGGGTACAGCCATCAGGAGAGGAAAAGAGGGTCTTACATGAAACCAAGGTTGTCAGCTACAATATAGAATGCCTGTTTATCCTTGATTTTCATATAAACAATGAATAATTTTTTAGTGTAACTATGTGGTATGTAATTATCTGAAAATTTAAATTTAGTGGCTATCCTGCATTTTCATTTGCTAAATCTGACAACCCTGCCAGGAGGTTTTCATGTGTCAAGCCTTAAAGTGGTACTCATCATGGCTACCAACTTTCCATTCATCACAACTCAGTCACGTGGCCCCACTAAGATACAAGGGATGCTGGGAAGTACAGCCCCAGCTGGGCAGCTGCTTCCTACCAAAGCTATATACCTACTGTTTCATGTAGCTCTAGAGGCTGATTAGCCACCTCTGCCACTGCATAGTACTGCTATCAACCTGGCTGACTCAGAGTGGGGAGACCAGTATTTTAAGGTAATTTTTCTAATGATCTCAAAGACTTGGCATTCTTTTTTTTTTTTTAATGTTTATTTATTTTGAAAGAGAGAGAGAGAGAGAGAGCATGCTTCTGCAGGGTAGAGAGAGAATGTGCTGATAGTGCAGAGCCTCTCATAGGGCTTGATCTCACAAACCTGTGAGATCATGACCTGAACCAAAGTCATGAGTCAGACACAACCGACTAAGTAGCCCAGGCTCCCCTCAAAGATTTGGCATTCTTAAACATAAATGGGCTAAGGCTAGAACTCAAGGAAATAGACATTTCATTTCATTCTGAGGTCAAGAAAATAGGCTTCACAGTATCAGGATAGTTTATTTGCTAAATTGAGAAAAAAAAATCAGGATCGATATTCAGGGCTTTTCATTTTCATGTACCTGAATAAAATTAAATCTTAAACCACATGCATGCTCTCTATTTACATACTATTTTCTCATTTAAAAGACTCTAGAATCTCATTCTGATTCAATGAAACTGATTATTCTCTATGTTAATTCTGAGGTCCTATCTATCATTCCTCCCCCCACCCCATATTCTTTGGATTGACAATTCCATGTTATACTAAGAAATAGGAAGAACTCTTATTTTGCTATTTAGCAGTCAAAATTAACTGCTGCTATATAGACTGCCCAGTTTTCTTCTTTACTCTGAAGGCTATGCCAGGACTCAGCGATTACAATGTGAAAACATCTGAACTACCATGGCTAGCCTCCAAGGCACAGAAAAGGCTATAATGTCTGAAAGCTAATATGGAGTTGGGGATGGATGGGGCAGACTGCAAGATGAATGGAAAGCAGTGTGGTCTGTAGAGTGTTCGAATTTTTTTTCAAAAGGAATTTTTTACCCCAGGCCAGAAGCCTTTGTGTCAGGGAGACTGTCTCATTTCTCTGCTCAAAGGCTGTCAGAGATGACTGAGATTTGAGAACAGTTTCTGATGTTGACGAGGTCAAGGGAGGCAGCACTGCGAACCATCAGTCACTGCGTCAGCGGTGAGCTGAGGAGACACGTGAGCCCCACAGTGAAACCTGGAACGCCGTTTTCTCCGGAGGAACAGAGAAGGGGGAGGTGCAGATGAGAGAAAGGAAGAAAAGACACAGGTCAAATGGTCACCACAAAGTTTACCACATTAGTATTCAGCTGGAATCAGAGAAACTTTCTCAGTCCCAGTTGGGAGTGTTCTGAAGAAAGAAGTTGGCTAGAGGCAAAAATCATATTAATATTACTGTGCTTAATCAATATATGAAACCCTCCGATGTAGTTTTGCAAGGCTGCTCCATAAAGTTAGGACCTGAAGTGATTCTGATTCCACCTGATTGTGTCTACAAACAGCACAGGTCAGGAGCATCTGGACTCAGACCATGGGAATATTTACCAGTGATGTATTCCCAGCCTCAGGGATTGGCTGGGTTTGCATAAAACTACTCAGGCTACAGCCCAGCCACCATTCTTTTCAAAATCAGGCACTAGCTCAACAGAAACAAGCCTCAGTGGACAGCGCAATGCTCTGCTCTGAGAAGGATGGACCAATGGAAGGAAGTCACTATGTGTCGTCCCTGTAGGTTGACCCCTACAGAGCCAGCTCAAGGCCAGAAGGTTGGAAGCCTTAAAGCCATGAGTGTACCCTAAAATCTTAAATGAAAATGTAAGAATTTCCCAGACTTCAATGTCTGTTTGGGATCAAATGTAAAGAGCATCTGAAATCCAGTGACTTGGCCAAATAGCTTTATATCCTTCCTGAAACATCAAAGGTTATGTGAGAAGCCAACGGGTCATACAGAGTCTACACAGAGATATAGAGGAAAGATATCTTTCTATTAGAAATCTATAGAAACACTTCCCAATTTGGAGAATGTTTTTCCAGTTCCATTTATCTAGTTCCGTGCTTCTCAACTGGAAGGCGACATTGGGAAATATGTAGAGATACACAACTAGGGTAGAGTCTGCTATGGGCTTCCAGTGGGTATAAGTCAGGAATGCTGATAAATCACCTATAATGCACAGGTCACACACACCCCTTTCAAAACAAAGAATCATATGCCTCAAAGTGTCAACAGTACTGAGACTGAGAAACCACTGATAGTTAAAATTAGGGTACTCTGGTTACTGGACAGGGATAAAAGACCCTCTCAAATCACTTCATTCACTATCCGAAAATCATGATCTAGGGCCCATACACTTATACTCCTCTGCACTCCATCTTTCCTCTATTATTCCTCTTGTTCCCATTTCTTTCTGTCTATAAGAATGAAAATTAAATTGTCTTTATATTTATTCAACCGTAGAGAGTACAAATTCTATGCGCCTGTCATAATGAAGGCATCTGTCTCTTTTTACCTTTATAAGAATGGTAGGCAACTCTGAATTGATCAGTGGGAAAATCTGGTAAATATGAATTTGTCAAACCCTTTGGAGTTGGGCCAGCTTGATGTGAGACAAATTTGTATTTTCTGAAATCCTAATATTTAAAATCAGGAACCAAAAAGCCAGCTGACACTCCCAACCCTCACTTTCAGGAGAAAGAAAGGAACTAGAGTGAGATTTTCTCTTTCTCTTCACTATCTTGCATTTCCGGTGGTACACGGGGAGCACATTCAGTGGTACACGGGAACTTAGAGCTTCTGGTAGCCCACATTAGCCTTTCTAGGGCTTTATATTAAATTTAAGTCCTCTTTCTTGAATAACTTTGTGGACTTTCTTTTCAGCACTACTGCCTCCAGTGCTTCATCTGTGTTTCTTCTTACAGATCTTCCAAGTGGAAATCTATCTTCTCTTTGCCTGCCCATTAGGCTCATTTCTCTCTTCTCCATTTCTTTGCAATACCCCTAAATTTGGTAGCATCTTCACATTTCTTGACTATGTTCCTAGTTCCTTCGACCAAATCATGAAGAAAAATATTAAATAGCACCGAGCTTAGCTCTGCTTGTCCCCTCTGGAACTACACCAGGCACTCTCCCTAGCTGGGTACACTGCCATTTATCTTAATGTTGCCTCCAGTTCCTTGGCTCAAGTCCTTCATTACTTAAAAAAATTACTTACCAGGCAGCTTCTGTTGGTGGTTCTTATCATCTTTAAAATCAAGTATATTTCTAAATATTTCTGTTGTCTTTTCCTTGGTGGTTAAAACCTCAGCATGGCTCAAACTATGCACTATTTTCTACCCCAACACTCTAAGGTAAGTTTCAAGTGATCTTGAGTGATTTTTTATTTTGAGAGAGAGAGGGACAGAGAGAGAGAGAGAGAGAACAGAGAAACAGAGAGAGAGAGAAACAGAGAGAGAGAGGGAAACAGAGAGTGAGCAGGGGAGGGTGACAGAGAGAAAATCCCAAGCAGGCTCTACACTCAGCACAGAGCTCACGTGGGATTGATCCCATCATTCTGGGATCATGACCTGAGCTAAAATCCAGAGTCAGACACTCATCTGACTTAGCACTCAGGTGCCCTTAGAGTGATTCTTAAAACAGCATACTTTTTAAAAACATGGGTCAGAGATGATTAAATCGCTAATGCATCCCATTTGGTTCTTCATTGGATATCCTAGAAAGTCACTGTTTGGCTCACAGTCAAAACTAACTCTATCCCCAGTCCCCATCTCTTTTCCTCCACCTTGCTGTCAAACACCAAACGGAAACCTTGTCTATGCTCCTCCCTCCAGATTATTGCAGAGCTACATCTGAGGCCGGTGTACTATAACCACCCTGTGTTCCGTAGGACTGTCCAAGACAGCACTTGATGGAATAAATCGAGGTATGCTTCACAGACAGCCTGTCCGTGCTACTCCCACCCTGAATACAAACTTGTCAGAAATTCCCTCTTGTGATTTTGAAAGCTGGTTGCCCCCAACCCAGTTTCAGAGAGGCAAGTGATTTTAAGATGACAGTTACTGCAATGAAGTTCTGAGATCTCTGACAACTCAAGCCCTAGAATGGGGACCACTAATGTTTTTCCTACAAAATAGAAAATTGCCATGTAAACTGATGCCTAGTCTTCTAGGTTTCATATGAAACCACTCATTCAACAAGTATTAATTCCAAGCCTACTATGATGGCCCTGACACTATTCTGGGTGTTGAAGATTGAGTGCTGAACAAGAGGAAAATATCCTGCTTCCATGGAGCCTAAAATTAAAGTGGAATAGGATGCACTAATAAGCGAGGAAATGCTAGTGTGTTGTCAGGTAGTGATAAGTGCTCCATTAAGAAAAATAAAGCAGTGCAAGGAAAAGAGAATGCCTTGTGAGAAAATAAAGTGGCTATTTTAGGTAGGATGATAAGGGAAGGGCCTCCCTGAGGGGCAGCCATTTAACACAACCTGAATGAAAAGAGGAAGCCAGTCAGGTGAAGATCTGGGAGAAGCACCTTCTTGAGGTGAAATTCTGAGGCTTGAGATAGCAACAAATCTAAATCTGGCATGGCCAAAGAACAGCAAGAAGGTCAGTGTAACTGGAGCCGAGCAAGAGAGAAGCAAAGTCTGAGATGTGGACAGAGGCCGAGTCACATAGAACCTGTGGAAAGAATTCTGAAGGGGGTGCATTAGCTTCCTATGGGGGCACCTGGGCAGCTCGGTTGGTTAAGCTTCCTATGGCTGCTGTAATAGATTATCAAAAACTGGGTGGCTTAAAACAATGGGAAATGGATATCTCACAGCTATGAAAGCCAGAAATATGAAATCTAGGTGTCACTAAGATTGGTTCCCCCTGCAGGATCTGAGGGAGAATTTGTTCCATGCCTGTCTCCTAGCTCCTGATGGCTGCTTGCAATCCTTGGCTTGCAGACACATCACACCAACATCTGCCTTTGCCTTCACATAGTCTTCTTCCCCACATCTGTAGCTCCCAAAGTTTCCTCTTTCACTTATAAGTACACCTGTCATTGGATTTCAGGCTCTCCCTAAACCCAAGGGTGATCTCATCTTAACATCCTTAACTTGCATTCACAAAGATCCTTTTTCCAAATGAAGTCATGTTCAAGTGTTCCTGGAGTCAGGACATAATCATATCTCTGGGTGGGGGCACTACTCAACTCACTACAAGGAGGCAGCAGAGGACTCAAACAGGGAATTGACCACATCTGGCATATTTTAAAGAACTTTCCTGTATGTCACGTAGAGTAATCTGGTGGAGACACGAGGGAAGTGTGGAGATGATGCATACTTTCCCATGGATTCCTCTGCTTTTGATTTGTTCTTTTGTTTTTGGGTAGCAAAGGATCTTTGGAAGCCTAATTGCAGGGTTTTGGTAAGAAGAGAGAATTAAATGCTTCTTTTCCCATGCAAAAGAGGGCCATTACTAATGTTCTAATGGACAGGATATATAGGAAATACACCAACGTTTCAGTTAGAAGACCTCAAAGTTAATCACCTACACACCAAAATATTCATACAGTCATTGTGCTCAATGTTATCTTTATAACAACCAATAATATAACTTTTTATGAAGTGTTTACTAAACACCAGGCACTGATCTAATTGCTTTATACACATTATTTCTCACTGGATTTTAGTAGTATTCAGTGGGAGATATATCGTTAATTCTCTTTTGCATTAAAAAATTTTTTTTATAGTTTATATATTTTTGAGACAGAGACAGAGCATGGGTGGGGGAGGTGCAGAGAGAGAGGGAGACACAGAATTTGAAATAGGCTCCAGGTTCTGAGCTGCCAGCACAGAACCCAGTGCAGAGCTTGAACCCACAAACTGCGAGATCATGACCTGAGCCAAAGTCAGACGCTTAACCGTCTGAGTCACCCAGGCGCCCTTCTCTTTTGCATTTGAGGTCCTACAATTTGATGAATTCAGATGTGGAGTTATTATGTTACAGTTTGGGTTCTAATCATCAACCTATATCATCATTATCAAAATTCCTTTTTAAAATTCTAATTTAGTATCATTATTGAAGTGAATTTCTCAAACATTGCATTGCACTTGACTCTGGATTCAGTTTAAAATCCAACCTACTCACCTAACAACTGTCATATAACATAAAAACTGCTGTTTACTGCTAACCCAGTAGGGGCCCAGCAGGAAAAGTATTGCCTACTATGCTTACCATTACTCCATCTTATTTCAGATGCGGGTGATCCTCTCCAACACTGGAGGGACTAGGTATGTCTAGACATCTAGAATGTCATACTTAGCAACACTCAGTGAATTGATGATCATAGGTAACTGATATATCCAAAAATGATGCAACCAGACTATGTACCTCCTGATGGAAATAAATAACACCACCTAGTAAGTAGTGTAACTTCTGCTGCTCCTCCCCAAAAATCAAGTCTAAAATAATCGAGCTTCTAGATTTAACTATCAACTCACAAGAAATACAAGGCATATTCAGTAACACCAAGGAAATAAAATCAGCAAATTGCAAATAGTAAAAAAATTCTAAGAACAACTGCTTGAATTTTTTTAAAAATATAAAATAATAGAGAAGGAAATTATAGATTAAGACGACTGAGGAGAAATATCAATCAACTGCAATATAACAAGCAAACAGTTAACGAGATGTATTATATAGTTGCAAATTTGAAGGACATTCAAGAGACAGTGGACATGTCCAACAATGCCATGAATTGCTACTGAAAAAATAAGGAATTACTGTTAATTATTTCAGGTGTGACAACAACACTGTGGTCATATTTTTGTCCTTATCTTTAGAAATATACATAAGAAAGCACAGATGAAACAATATATCTTGGCTTTGCTTCAAAATAATCTGAGAGGTGGGGGTGTTCTTGAAATCAGATCAGCCGCAAGTTGACAACTGTAGATGTGAGAAATGCATGCATTAGGTTTATGATATATGGTTCCATTTTTATGGATGTTGAAAATTTCCAACATCAAAGTTTTCAAAAACCCTAAGTCCAAAATATACATAAAATATACAATAAATGCTATACATGCTCATTGTAGAAATCTGGAAAGCACAGAAAAAATTAAAATAATTTTACAAAACTACTCATGATATTGCCCCATTAAATCAACTACACAGTGCTCAGGACACCTGCCGTCTGCTTTTTGGGCCTGTGCCTAATTTGAATGTAGCAAATAGAAGGAAGAGCTTCTGTGAAGTCTGAAGAAACTATTCTTTGAAAACATTTTTTTTTTTTAGGTCTCTGCATGTTCCCCTACCTTCAGGTCAAAATAGAAGCACTACTCAAGACATACATTCTCCTTGTGCATAACTAAACTTAAGGAGGTAGCTACAGAGGAGCAAATCTGAGTCTAGGTTTGCAAACGAAATGCCTAAGTAGAAGCTGAGCTGTGACACAAACACCTAGATTGAAGCTTTAAGGCTTTTATTATAGGGCTCTTGCTTTGCTGGGATCTTGCTCCCTCTTAACCTTTTCCCTGTTCTAGATATACTGGTACTGTAATTAAATGTCTCTTCTAGAGGCTTGGAGTTTCACCCTCTTCTGGAGGACATGCCAACCAAATAACAAATTGAGAGTGGAGACACCGAACTTCGCAATAGTTACTGCCATTTAGGGTTGTTTTCCCAAATGGTTTGGGAAAGTGCTGCAGTGACGGGTGAGCTCCGCCATGCTTCCTCACTGAAAGTGCCATTATCTTTCCACAGTTAAATCCTGTCCTAAGGAGCTCACACATGTATCCTGGTTTCCTTCGTGTGGCAAGCCTTCCTTCTGGCTGCTGCTTCTGCATCAAACAGCTGTGGCATTTGTCACTAGGACTGTTGAGACAATTTCCCCATTCTAACAAGATTTTACTCTTGAGTAAAATAATTTTTCTCAGTATGGCTTTAGATTTTTTTTTATAAACACAATCAGTTTTCAATGAAGGGTGGATTTTTTCCCCCACATTCGGAAGTGATTTATATTAGGCATTTGAAGACAAACATGGTCATTTTTATTACTTTTAAAAAATTTCTTCAAGCAAGCAAGAGAAATCCAACAACAACTTGGAGTAGATTTACAGTTAGTCTCCACCCCCAGCCCCCCTTTGTCTTGCCCTGGAGCCTGATGGGACTTGAGTGTCCTTGGAGGAATGGCAGAGGGAAATGCTAGGGGCCAATTGCTGATTTTATCATTCAAACACAAAATTTGTTACACCACTTTATCGGTCACAGGGAAAGCAATTATATTGTGGTTCAATTTTCCACTCAATGGCTGTACTGGGGATCAAAGTCAGTTTTTATGATGGGAAAAAATGTTTTGCTATTTTATTTGTTACCTAAAATAAAGAAGTACGTTATTATAATGCTTTCTGAGGTTTTCCTACCCCCAGCCCCTATTCCTTCATGAGGTACAGTGGATTATTTTGGCTTTCTCCCTTCCTTTGACTCAATAATCAGTTTTCTTCCTGTCCTCTAAAGCGTATTTCACTGTAGAAATGAAATTGGCACGGTTTAAGGCAACACAGCATTAGGACTCTAATCATAGCCACAAAGAGCAAAAACCTGCCCTGCGCTATTTATTCTTTCCTAGAAGGGTACTTTTTCAAAAGAAGCAGGCATTGTAATGGTGTCTGTGTGTGTGTGTGTGTGTGTGTATACTGCTGCATGCTGTGTGCTGTGCTATGTTGTGCACTGTGTTATGCTTACTCTTTCCCATCTTCCATGTGAAATAATTAGCACATCTTTTTGCTGCATTTATAACTCCTTTTTTGCTACAGAAACAGTGAAGTGGGATTGGGTATGAAAGATTCATAAAAAATTATAAGTAGAGATCATCTATTTTAATTAAAAAAATAACAGAAGATGTTCTCTCTTCAATTACAATCTTTTTGCCTTATCGTCTATCTTCTTTGCAATGAGGAAATTGAAGTAAAATTTAAATTATCGAAACGAAGAAAAAATTATTTTTATCATTTGTAGGGCGATCTAACTTCAGGATTAGTGCTTTTTGTTTTAAATTTCCAATTTTAAACCAAGAAATCCAGTGAAAGGACCCTCAAACAATTGTGCTGTGGGGCTACAGTCTGTTATAGGACTGAGTAACGGAGTGAAAACTAATACTTTTTATTGCACACTTATTCATATTTGTTAAGAAAACAGAGAAAAGTGACAGCTACTTCCCTCTTTAAAATGATACCAAGTTTACACTGACATTTCTAGTTGGTTTCGACTTTTACAATTTGATTGCGATCATCTTTATTTTTTTCTGGTCTCCTGCTAATTGCCTCCAGGCTTCAGAGTCTTACAATATATCCCCTGAATCCAGGGGCAGAGAATTCTGGAATCTGCTGTAGGTGAATAATTATTGCAGTAGCTGAGTGATGGTCTAGCTACCACGGGACATTTCTGTCCGTGGAGCTTCAGGCGATGGCGGAAGAGAGAGAAGAGAGGAGTGTGATGCCCCCCGTAAAGGTCTGCATGGGGAGGGAGCCAAGTGCACCCGAGGGAGCGGCGCCACTAGCCGGCTGCTGTCTGCCACTCTCGTCTCTGCCCATCCCTGGTGCTTGTGTGCTTGGGTCTAGGTTTTTGAGGTGAATTAGGGTGACTTCTTTTTTCTTCTTTTTTTAATGTTTATTTTTAAGAGAGAGAGACAGTATGAGCGACTGGGTGGGCGGCGGCGGCGCACGGACAGAGGGAGACACATAATGCAAAGCAATCTCTAGGCTCTGAGTTGTCAACACAGAGCCTGACATGGGGCTTGAACTTGGGAATGGCGAGATTATGACCTGAGTCCAAGTCAGACTCTCAACCAACTGAGCCACCCAGACGCCTCAAATTACAGTGACTTCTAATGTTGAGAGTATGAGAGCCTCCCTTTTAGTGGTCTCCCTCTAGCCTTTGCTCTCTCATATACATTTAAAGTGCTTTTTAAAGCACTTTCTTGGGGCAAGAAACTGGGCCTCAGTAAAAGGTAAACATGCACCTGAGAAAGATATTTTTGATAACTACAGCTACCATTTATTTATTGAGAGTTTATTATGTGCTACTTTGTGTGTATATGTTATATATTACATCCTTGGAGCAATCCTGCAACGCACAAATTATTATACCCATTTTTTAAGATCAAAGAGCTTAGATCCTAAAACCTATTTAAACCGTTCTTTAAACTATTTGACAAACTACCCCTAGAATACTTGCTTAACTAGTTCAAATATAATAATGCTCCTCATCCCATCTTAAATACCATCCTCCAAAGCTTTAAGTTCATATTTTTTTACCTTTACATATTCCAAAAGCTATTGATCACAAAGACCTCTAATTCAATAATTTTGCCAGAAATTTAACTTATTCTGGCAGACTAACACAAATTTACCTTTTCTGTAGTAGTCTCAGTGTTCTGAACCTGTGAAAATATCACCTATTAAAACTTAATAAATGTATTGAAAGCTGGCAATTGGCTATTATTTTGGCCTGGACTGAGCTGAAATCAGTTTTACTCTATCAAACAAAATGTAACTTTTTCAATTTAGTAACTAGTATAGTGACTAAATATAGTTATTTAAAATATTATCTTGGGAGCTCCGGGGGCTTAGTCGGTTGAGCATCTGACTCTTGATAATGGCTCAGGTCATGATTTCGCAATTGTGGGATTGAGCCTCGCATCCGGCTCAGTGCTGAGCGTGGAGCCTGCTTAAGATTTTCTCCTCTTCCCTCTCTCTCTCTTCCTCCCCAGATCTGCTTGTGATCTCTCTCTCTCCCTCTCTCTCAAATAAATAAACATTTAAAAATATATTATTGGGTTCCTCAGTTGGTTAAGAGCCCAACTCTTGATTTAGCTCAGGTCATGATCTCATGATTCATGATTTCGAGAAGACCTGCATCAGGCTCCATGCTGACAGCACAGAGCCTGCTTAGGACTCTCTCTCCCTCCCTCTCTGCCTCTCTCTCTCTCAAAATAAATACATACACTTTTTTCAAAAAAGAAAAAGAATGAGGAACCTGGGCAGCTCAGTCAGTTAAGCATCCAGCTCTTGGTTTCAGCTTGGTCATGATCTCACAGTTCATGAGTTAGAGACCTGCATCAAGCCCTTCATTGAGCCTGTGCTGATGGCACAGAGCCTGCTTGGGATTTTCTCTCTCTCTCTCTCTCTTACCCTCCCCTACTTGCTTACTTTCTCTCTCTCTCTCCCTTTCTCAAAATAAATATATACACTTCACAAAAAGTTATCCTTTTAAAATTTTTTAATGTTTAGTCACTTTTGAGAGAAGAGTGCAAGTGGGGGAGGATCAGAGAGAGAGGGAGACACAGAATCAGAGGGAGGCTCTAGGTTCTGAGCGGTCAGCGCAGAGCCTGACAGAGGGCTTGAACCCAGGAACCGTGAGATCATGAACCTGAGCTTAAGTCAGATGCTCAATCAACTAAGTCACCCAGGCACCCCTAAAAAAAGTTATTCTTGGGGCGCCTGGGTGGCTTAGTTGGTTAAGCGTCCGATTTTCGCTTAGGTCATGATCTCGCGATTCATGGGTTCGAGCCCCGCGTCGGGCTCTGTGCTGACTGCCAGCTCAGAGCCTGGAGCCTGTTTAAGTCTGTGACTCCCTCTCTCTCTGACCCTCCCCTGCTCACGCTGTCTCTCTCTCTCTCCTAGAAATAAATAAAAAAAAAAAAGTTATTCTTAAAAAAATAAAATAGATTAAAAAATAAAAAGAAAAATATATGTTATTTTGATTTAGATGCTTCGATGTCAAAACAACTAGACCAACGTTTTTTCTTTCCTATTACTTTTAATGAACTTAATGCTGAGTCCTATTCATCTTGTGATAATCCAGTCAATCAATTAATAATTTACCTACAAATGGTCAGCTCAAGCCAGAGGCAAAACAACCTGATTTTGGTCAGGACATGGAAAAAGTAATTGGAGTGGGAATGGGTGTCTTAAATATCTAGCCTTTAAAAACAGGATTATCTAAATGGAATACAGTGAAATGTAATCCTAAATACTGTCCCATGTTCCCAATGGGTTGTTTCTTCATATAGATTAGTTGGTTGCCATGACACCAAACTTAATTTAATGCAATGTGATATCGTGAATAAGACTGGTTCTCTCTACTATGATCCATTTTAGATAACGTTTTTAAACTTTCTTTAAATTGTGAACCAAATTTTTAAATAGTCTATTCAGGATGCTCCTTCCTATTTTGTGTAATTTTATGTTAACTCTGATGTACAAAAGCTCCAGTTCTAATAAGAGCACAGAACTGAATACCTTGTAAACCGTTTAAGTACCTTCCCCTTTAAGAACATCTAGTATGTAAATATCCAAGTTTAGAAAATAGGTGGAGGGCAGATTGATTCTGTTTCTTTGGAATTTTTCACTTATGGATTTTTTTAAATTCCAAATTGTTCTTGCTCATTTATTTTGGCACTTATTACATTTGCATTTTTATTATCTGTTTACCTGTTTTCATTCCTTTCTACACAATGCCCTTCTGAAGGGCAGAATCCCTGATTTTCTTATTTTTCTTACTCTAGCATTTAACACATATAAGAAACTCAAATATTGTTGTATTAGTTAAGTAATTAACAAGCTAAATATGATTTGAAGTAACTTTTCAGAAATATATATTATAGTTGTTTTTGTTTTCTTTTTCAATTCCTATACGTCTCAGATGCACTAAGGTATCTTTGTAAATTGGTTCTAACCTTTTCTGCAGTTGTTTTAGTTCTTAGAGAAAAAATATAGGATAATTTTTCATAAGGAAATATTATGAAGCTAGATTCTTCCACTCTGAGAAAACTTCCATAGAATTACAAAGAATACACTAAGCCAAACACTTTTCTTCTGCAATCTTCAGAGCCAATACTTTTTTGCCCTATTTCCTTTAGCAGCACAAAGAAGTGCATGAAAATAAATTTACAAACAAACAAACAAACAATTTTATCCCCATTGCTCTAAGTCCTTCAATCCCAAACTTCTATTTACAAACACTGGATTTCAAATAACATCATCGGTAAATAAGGCTGCCATTTCGACCTTAAAAGCATAGCTGATGAGAGACATGATGATTGCTTAAAATATCCTCAGGGTATGAAAACTAAACTGGAGAAAGAATTATTTAGGCATAACTAAAGCATAACTAAAGGGAGATATAACTGGATGGCGAAATACTAAATTTGAAAAAAGAATAATTTCAGGGAAAGCATCGGTATATAAAAAACCCTCAAACTTTCTTAACAGTCTATTGGGCTGTGGAATTGCTTCTAATGGAAAGTAGTAGGAAAAAAAGTCACAAGTGCTTAAAACTAGACCAAAAACTACCAAGGACGAAACAAAGATGAGGATAGCCTCACACAGGCAAAGTGTGTGTCAAAGTGATGAAATACAGTCTCTCCTAGTTTTAAGCATTTTGATTTCAAGAAATGAAATCCTAATGTTTCTCCTAATTTGATTTTGCAAGAAAATATGGTAAGCAAAGCACCTATGAATCATTTCTAACAGCCTTCAAGTAAAGTCCTACTTTTCATCCACAAAGTTAATAATTACACACACACACACACACACACCTTCTAAAGTTGATATTCTGTTTTCTCTTAAAGCATATATACTCTGTTCTAAATAACTAAATAAGTAAAAATCATGTTCTTTGGGCTTTCTTCCCACAGACCTATTTCTCTCCATATATAACCAGACTCAGAGTAGCAGAAAAATAAAGATCCATTGTTTTTCATCCCCAGCTATAAACCCGCCAAGCTTCTTCTGCCTGACAATTTAAATGAGTTGAAGGCATCTCCCACATGGGAATCTGTAGTGCTGGCTCATGGTCAGAGATAAATTTTTCAGTAAACCTGCACCAAGGGTGAGAAAGGGAAACCTCCCTGATCTCTGAATTTTTCCCCTCCCTTTATTTCCTATTTCAGTTGTAGAATGGATGAGCAGGAATGGTCTCATTTTTTTCTGAATTCCCAAAAGAGTGATTTCAGATCAAACAAGGAGATGCTATATGGTCTCAAAATTTGTGAATGTAAGCAAACAACTGTTATGCTGCCACACACCAGCTGACTATGTGGCTCTCTGTAATGACATCCAGTTGTCATTGAAGGAACCAATGACAGTGATCCATGAAATTGCCAGGTTAATACAGGAGCCACCTTCCTCCCAGGATCCATGCTTCCTCGTGGATTGGATGGTGATGGGCCAGGGTTGTGATTGGCACACTTTGTTCATCCCCTGCCTTTAAGCTGCTTCCTAGATTCATTGCCTATTCACCCTTGCTTTGCTCCTGCTAAACAATGAGTTTCAAAGACAACAAAATACTTTTTTAAAAAAAGGGTTGGGGATGTGTCTTGGGGCAAAATCAGCTTATTTGTTTGAATTGATCTGACAAACCTATGAATTCAGTAGAGTGTTTAAGGAAGCCAATTAGCATTCACTTGAGGCTATGTTATGAATGGTGAATGTAGACCCAAACCTCAAGATTGTTGGGATGGCATTTAAACTCTTCAAGAGTCATAGGCTTGAAATTAAGACCAAATTGAAAATTGTGAAAATGAATCTTGTCTGTTCACCTTATTATCTATGTGGTCTTGGGCAAGTTATTTAACCTTACTAATCTAACCCCCAGTTCTTCATCCACAGAGATGTGTGTATGGCAAGTGTACATATCCAAATGGGAAAAGAGTCCTAATAGTGTGCATTTTCTAGAACTTTGTGAGCACCAGATGAAATGTCTGCTCAAGGAATGATACTGTGCTGTATGGATGTTAAGTAGGATTTGTCAATTTGCTGTATTAAATACTTATTTGGGAATCATTTACTATCAGCAAAACCATGATTCTCAAGGGTTATCCAGCGGTCCTTATGTGTTCCAAAGATCCTTTTAGAGAATTGGTAAAGTCACACATTTTTATAATAATACTAAGTTGCTTTTTAAAAAACTCTTTTTCTCTCACAAGTATATAGTGGAATTTTCGAGAATCTACCTAACACATGATATCCAACAGCTGAGTGCAGGATTAGACATTAAAAGAGATTTGCAAGATTGTAAAGGGGTCCTGAGAGAAAAAAGTTTGAGAACTGCAGTACTAACCTATGTCCATTCACTTTAGGTACATGAGTCCTGAGATGAACCTGTGTGCGGTGACTAGAATTACCCTGCTAAGCACCTCAGCTCTGTATCTCACAGAGGTGAAGCCAAGCCTTTAGTACATGCTCTTCTGTCACATGGGAATTTAGAACCCCATATTTAGATGCTAGAGTTAGGGAATTTAAAATCCCATATTTAGATGCTTTTATCAGTTATAAAATTGAAGCCTGGGCTAGGAATATGCATCATAGTTATATCTATTAGTGATTTACAGAACTGTGAGTTTATTGTCTTTCTTTAAATTCACCAGCAGCTTACTAAGGACCTACAGTGTGCCAAATGCTTTACTGGAATTTGCACAAGTGGTCTCTTATTTAATCCTCAGAACCCTGTGACAAAACTGTTGTTATTTGCCCTTGATGTGTATGGTCTACTACAAAGGTGAGGGAATGTAGTGGGGAAGGCATGGACTCTATGGAGCTCAACCATCTGGTTTCAAATTCCAGCTCTGCCATCCACTGGCTGTGTGACCTCTGGCAGGGAATGTAACTTCTCTGTACTTCATTTTCCTCATCTATAAAATGGGTAAAATAGGGGCGCCTGGGTGGCTCAGTAAGTTAAGCGTCCGACTTTAGCTCAGGTCATGATCTCATGGTTCGTGGGTTAGGGCCCCATGTCCGGGTTTGTACTGACAGCTAGCTCAGAGCCTGGAGCCTGTCTTTGGATTCTGTGTCTCTCTATGACTCTCTATGACTCTATGACTCTCTATGACTCTCCCCTGCTCGTGCTGTCTCTATCTCTCTCTCAAAAATAAATAAAACATTTTAAAAAAAGAAGAAAAAAATAAAATGGATAAAATAATAGCTCCTAAATCATGCATTTGTTACAAGGATTACATAGGTCAAACTATGCACAGTGCTAAGAAAAATGTCTGACATTTAGTAACCACTATGTAACTTTTTACCATTATTATTTCTACTGCCAACCCAAATAATATTCTTGATTATAAAGTTAAACCTACCATTTAACATACTCATGGACACTGTAATGCCCATGAGCCAATCAGACGATGTTATTATTGAGGGTGTAACAAGGCCAGAGTCAACAGGGACCCAAACTCTTTGTGGCCCAACCATGTGTCTTATTCCAAAGATCTATATTTCATTCCTTGTTCTGGCAAATCCATTCAGAAATGCCTACCTTTGATATAGAGATGAACCAGGTAACAAGAACTGAATTTATGTCAAGAACATTTTTTCAGTTGTCAGTTTTGTTCCAGGACCAGTGAGCAACATGACAGAGACATGGGGGGGGGGGGGGGGGGAGGCATCGCACTGTAGAGGGTCCTGTTAAAGAAACCCTCAGGGATGTCCAGAACTAGAGCATGGAGTGAGAGGAGATGTAAGAAGACAGTCTTGTTCACCAGGCTAAAGGTAAGGGGCTGGAGTTGGCTCTGAAGACAACAATTCTGCAGTCTGAGGCTGTAGAACGATATGATCAGGTCTGCACTTTAAAATTATCTTGGCTGAAAGCATGGACAATGGATTGTAGGGAACCAAAGTGGAGGTGAGGGAATTAACTGAGAGATTATTAATATATTTCCAATGAGAGATG
This sequence comes from Hyaena hyaena, assembly GCF_003009895.1. Taxonomy (NCBI): domain Eukaryota; kingdom Metazoa; phylum Chordata; class Mammalia; order Carnivora; family Hyaenidae; genus Hyaena; species Hyaena hyaena. The sequence continues at coordinate 368,781 of NW_024081874.1, forward strand.
ATGAGGGTTTGAACTCAGGGATAATGGTGCAAATAAGGAGGATGCTGTGTTATGAGGGTGTGTGTGTGTGTGTGTGTGTGTGTGTGTGTGTGTGTGTGTGTGTTATAGTGTAAAAAATTCTTTAGAGCTGGAGACTGCATTATAAATCATTTAATCCTTCCCTCCCTCCCACAATCAACTTTAGTGATTAAAAACTGAAGTTAAATGTCTTTCAAAAGTCTCAAGGAGATAGAAAGGAAGAAAAAAGAAATTTAATAATTTGACCAGGTTTCTAATCCTACCTCTGTCCCTTGTCTCTTTAAGATTCAGCTACATATTTTCTGAAATGTAAATGAAACTACCTGTCCTGCCTGCCTCACAGATTTTTGAAGCAATCTGCCTAATGAGATAATATATTTGGAAGCACTTGATAGCTGGACATGCTACACATATTAATTTCCAGGTCCTCTGATGCATTTTCCATTCTTTGCACCATGAGAAAAGTGAAAAGCAGTAGTGAAAGTGAAAATGAAAAAAGCCCCAGTGATGCCAGGAAGGAGGGGTCTCCCCACATTCTGATGGGCAGACCCATCAACCTTCTAGAGAAAAGAACAGGACTCATTTCCAGCATCTGAGAAAAGTTGACAACCGCGGGCTGCCATGTTCAGAGATGTTTGCGCTTCCCACTCCTTCAATGAAATTGAGAGATAATGTCTCACTTTGTCTGCTCAGAGGCCAAGAGTGAAGAGAGTAATTTCATTTTAGATAAAAATGAATGAAACATCAGGGCATTACATATCCACCAGTACATGGACAAAACTTGCTAATAAATACTATAAGTATTTATATGTCACAGAGAGAAGCAATTTACATCAATAGTGTCATAGTGGTCCCAATCCACTAAAAGATCAGTAGTTATGAACATTTTGTAACATTATATATGTATATATTTTAATTTAAATTTTAGTTAACATACCATGTAATATTGGTTTCAGGAATAGACTTCAGTGATTCATCACTTACATACAGCACATATTGCTCATAAAAACAAGCGCCCTCCTTAATGCCTAGTTCCATCTAGCCCATCTCCCCCCCCACCTCCCTCCACCAACCTTAAGTTTGTGTTCTATCGTTAAGAGTCTCTTCAGGTTTCCCTTACTTCTCTTTCCCACCCTTGTCATATGTTCACTGATTTGGCTTCTTAAATTCCACATATGAGTGAAATCCTATGGTACTTGTCGTTCCCTGATTAACAAATTTTGTTCAGTATAATACATTCTAACTCCATCTACATCATTGCAAATGGCAAGATTTCATTATTTTTGATAGTTGAGTAACATTCCATTATATATTTATAGTGGAATATCTAATGGAATACACACATACACACAATAATATATATTATTTACATTTATATTTATCATTAATATATTATGTCATATTTAGATATATAATATATACCCTTTTAATATATATAATACATATTTTTAAATTTTTAAATTTTTATTTTTATGCGTACATGCACACCCTCAGTCCTAAAGCTAGCATCTTACTTAATGGGGGAAATGGAGGCATTTCCATCAAAATTAGACAGCAAAGCAAGGATGGCCACCATCTACAATGCTGTTTCATATATAGAAGGCATTTGTCAATGTGTGTAGACAAAAAAATTCCACTAGAGACAAAGGAATTAGGGTGGGAGAAGAGTGTCATTCTTTGAGAATGATATGTTAGTAACTTTCTGGTAAAGCCTAGAATATCAAATGATAAAACTACTTCAAAGTGAAATAATTCAGTCAGGTAGCAGGATATAAAGGTAACGCACAGAAATTCACAGTGTACATACGCAGTGAGATAGAGGACACTCAAGAAAAACAGTTTCAATTACTTATGAATATTCTCAAAAAGGAATGTATAAAACCTATATGATGAAAACCTTAAAATATTCCTGAAAGTTATATCAGAAACTGAAGGTATTTCTTTATCTTACATAGCATATAAGAAATGCTTATGCTCTCTATCAAAAATAAATAAACTTTTTTAAAAACTTAAAAAAATGTTTAACTTAGTAAATAGTGAAATTATGGAACCCACTATGTAAGGCACCTGTTGCTCTCAAGGAAAGCAGTTCTGAGGGATTTTCCACTATTTTTCTCAACTCATAGATAGTCAATGCTTTCTCTTGATTATGAGAAAGCTTGCTTTGTATTGTTATAAACTATAAACATGCTGAGGAAAATCATGTAAGAACCAACATGATTTCCTCAGTAAATTGATGTGATTCCCTTTTACAGATAGCATATGAACCATAAAATAAATAAAATAAAATAAAATAAAATAAAATAAAATAAAATAAAATAAAATAAAATAAAATAAAATAAAATAATAAAATAAATGTTGCAGCAGAGCAGACTGTATTGCTAATAATTAGCATTATTTTTAGGAAATGGGTTCCTCTAAGACCAATAAAGTGTATCAGAAGCCCCGTTCTGTCACTTGCTAGTTGTGTGGCCATGAGCTCATACCTCAATTTCTCTGAGCCTCAGTTTCTTTTATTATTATTATCTGTAAAACTAAGATATTTAAAAATGCTTATCTCACATGGTTGTTTTGATGATTAAATGAGATAACGCATGTAAATATCTAGCACACAGTCAATAAAAGCACATTTTGTCACTGTCTTTGTTAGCACTGTGCTCTTTCTTGGGCTGTGTCACAGCACACTCTGTGTTTATGTCATGCAGACACAAGCACACACACACATGAACGTAGGCACAAATAGGCATGCCCAAAGGCTATCCAGTCTTTTACTTCACAGCACCCTCTCCTTTGTCCAGCTTGATAATCCTAATGTACTTTGTACCATCAAAGTCTTTTGATGTTGGGGACTCTGCTCATAAAGCTCCTTCCACTTGGATATCCAGCTTCCCATTTCCAAATCCTATCTTGAGTCTAAACATCTCTTTAGCCTTTAACCACATCACTCAGAACCCACTGTGTTTCCATAGTTCATTGGTCTACAGCAGGTTTGAGTATATTGACTTGTAATGTTCTTCAGCTGTTTTCTGTGTTTACATCATTACAGCAACAAGCTTTTCAGCTCTTTGAGAGTAAGAACCATCATTTATTCCTCTAACGTACCCACCACAACACCTAGCAGTGCGTGTCCTGTATTGTCAGTTACCTACAAGCCCTTATCACATTGAATTGATTTGAAATGTGTCTCACTATATTTTCTAAATACATTTCAAGCATAGGAGATCAAGTATTACAGAGTAGTACGGTAGAGCTGACTACATATTTATAAAATCCCACCTCTGAGACTTTGTAACAAGGAATTTATGAATTATATGACACAAATTATGTCATCATATAATTTTGTCTATTAACCTCAAGGGGATGTTATCAGTTGTGGAAATTTTTTGACAGGTTGTCATATTTCAATCCGAGTTATAACAGTTTCTGACACTCTAAAAATCTTGATATAATATGCCAGAAATAGACAGTGACTGTCACTGATGGCCTTGTCTGTGCTGAACTAAATTCATTCCTCAGGGTCATAGCATCACATCTCAGCAATGAGATTTCAACACTGGTTCTGATCCAGGTCAATGAATAAGATATTATGCACCCAGGCTTTACATAGAAATAATAAATGGATTCGGGTTTTCTCCTCTGGCTATCTGGTTCTTTTTTCACCTCCACCTCCCAATAGTTTAAAGAAAAACCACAACTGCAAAATTCTAGATAGAATCGGAAAGGAATAATTTCTTAATCAAAATATAATTCTTTCTGGAAGTCGGGCGTAAGCCTGGGGTGCAAAACAAAACAACAACAATAAAATCATGAGCTGTGTTGCATGGTGTTGGTTATATTAATATAAACTGAACAGCAAGTAGTCATAAAGAGCATTTCTAGCTCAACCAAAGTGTGCTTTATGTGGTAAGCGGAATAATAGATCTTCAAATTAATTTGAAGATCTTGAGATGGGTAGATTACCCTGGATTATTCAGGTAGGCTCAATATAATTACAAAAAGTAGAGGACACAGGCACTGGTCAGAAATATGCTATGATGCTACCTTTGAAAATCAATAAAAGAAGCCATGAACCAAGGAATGTAGGCAGCATCTCAGAAGCTGGAAAAGGCAAATCAATGATTCTCCCATAGAGCCTCCAGGAAAGGAAGCAGCTCTGTTTCCACCTTGATTTTAGCCAATGAGACCCATGCGGGACTTCTCACACACAGAGAACTAAAAGATAATATTTTGTTTTAAGCAACAAAGTTTTTGGTAATTTTCTGTGACAGCAATAAAAAATTACACACTTTACCTGCAGTATGGTAGAATCTCTATGAAAGCATAAGCTTTGATGTTTACTGCTATTTCCAAAGCCTAGAATAGTTCCTGATCCATTATGCACTCTTAGTACTTACCCTTTGAATGAAATATTGATAAGACCTTTTATATTTTACCAAAACAATCCTACTATACTATCTACACCTATTCTCACAATAATCTTATTCCTTTTATTTAGGTATTATCAGCATCTCTTGAATTTTATAGATAGGGAACTATTTAGTAACTTTTGAAGATTATCTAGCTATTTAGTGGTATGGTCAAAGCTTGAGACAATGTCACTTGATGTTCAATCCAGTGGCCTTTTCACTGCATGACTGCATGACTACCCAAGTGCAATTTGTATAAGAAAGAAAGTGGATTGGCCAATCAATATGTTACAAGGAACATGTCTCTAGAACAAGCTAACATTCTCTTTCTAATTACATTTGACTTTGAAGATAATTCAAATTAAGGATAAAATGACAACATCACACCTTAAAAGAAATGTCTTGCCATTCCACTTAAAAATCTCATCATTCAAAGGAGGAAGGTGCCCCAGGTTCTTTCTCCAGTTATAGAGAACAAAGCATTATCTAATACAGTGGGTCCTGGAATAGGAGCTCTAGACTAGGCAAGATCATTAGAGGAAAGTGGCCACCGTGCTGCTGAAGAACTATCCAAGAACCCAGAAGCCCACACCAGAGACAGGCCCACTATCCCAGAAATAGGCCTCCAGAGTCACTTTGTACACAGTAATCCTACTTGGGTCTTCTCTGATTCTATCCTGAGCTGCTTTGGTGGCTGTATTAGTATACAGCAATATAACAAACTACCCTAAAATTTGACTTTAAACAACAATAATCAGTTAGCATTTCTCATAGTTTCTTTAGATCATGAATTCAGAAATGGCACAGTGGGGATGGCTTGTCTCTGTTCCACAATATCTAGGACTTCAGTTAGACATTTTAAGGGTCTGGGGACTACAATCATCTGAAAGCTTGACTGGGGATGGAGGATCCACTTTTAATGTAGCTTACTCATTTGGCTAGCAAGTCAGTACTGTATATTGGCAAAGGGCCTCAGTTCCTCTATATTTGGATTCTCTATGGGTTGCATAATATCTTCCTGGGATGGCATGTGGCTTCTTCTAGAGTGAATAATCTAAGAGATCAAAGTATAAGCTGCAATACACTTTATGACCTAAAGCCATATACCATCATTCCCACAGTATTCCACTGGTCACTAGGTCAGCCCTGATTCAATGTGAAGAAGACTACCCAAAGGCATGAGTATCAGGAAGCAAGAATTATTGGGGGCCATCTTGGAGGCTGACTATTATATCAACAGAGTCAAAGCACTTTGCCCTCAGAAAACATCTTAACAAGTCCCAGAATCTACAATAATGCCTACTCTACTGAAAAAAAAAAAAAAAAGGATCAATACTATTAGGCCTTGTCAACCTTAGGTTTCCAAGGGAAACAATCCTTTTTCATTCCCCAACTCTATTGTTCATGCACTCCATAGGAAGTACTTTTCCCTCCTGTGAGAAGAATACAGAATATTAACTAGTCAAGATAAGCTAGAAAGGTAAAGGATTGACTGTAACAAACAAAACACCAGATTTCAGTGGCTTCTGAAATTAATGTCGTGTAGAGCAATGACAGCCAATGGTTCTGCTGGGAGTCTCTTCTGTGATAAATCAGGGATCCATCTTCTGTACGTGACCACCACTGTCAATGGGGAAAGGGGAAAGAGTGTGGAGGATTGCCCAGGGTGATTCATAGCCAGACATGGAAAGAATATACATCATTTATACTGGAGTTCAGTCACACGGACCTGACATAACTTCAAGGAAACCTGGGAAATGCAGTCTTCCTTAGTGCTTTACTGGGAATCTAGAGAGCCCACTGATAGTTCGGTGCTACACTGCACTAAGCCGATCCACTACCTTAATCTCAGAGAGATCTTTTAAAAATATGTCTTAGTTGATTATGTTCATTCTGTTTCCAAACTATTACCCAGGATAAACACTAAGCTCCATGGCAAGGTGCCAAACACTCTTGACTGCTGGCCCTAACTTTTCCCGCCACACTTGCGGTCATCTCTTCCACCTCTTTCCGTCTTAATTCTTCCCTCCGTCTGGCCCATTGCTTCACATAAGCATGAGGTTCCAATCTTGGTTCTTAGTTGTATAATGTTTTTAAGCAAGCGCTTTAACCTCCTTCAGCCTCAGTTTCATCATCTGTAAAATGCAGAATAATAATATCCACATCAGAGTTACTGTGAAGATTAAGTGAGAAAATATATATAAAGCATGGTATCTGGAGCATAGCAGTAACCCAGTATATTCTGGTTGTTTAGTTAATTATTTTCCTTCCATTTTTCTATGTGGTCAACCTCATGTGCTAGATGAATAATAATATACCACTTCAATTTTTTTATTAATACACATTTCCTATTACTTGAAGAGGAAGTTTGAGTGACTGCAAGCTTGCATTTAAGCTCAGTCATACTTGTTGGATTTAGTCCCAGGATTTACCACTTTCTTGCTTATGAGCTTGGAAACATTCTTTAAATTTTTTGGAATCTCAGTTTCCAGACTCATTAAGTCTATTAAGTAAAGATAATAATTATACTCATTTCACAGTATTTTTTTTTTGAGAATCAATTAAGAAAATGAAGGTAAAATACTTTTTGGTATCTGGTTCATAGTAAATGCTTAATAAATAATAGCTATTATTATTTTATTACTATATTTAATGAATTCCTACCATGGGCCAAGAACTATGCTAGGTATTCTATCCTTAAAACCATTTCTGTTTTAATGAAAAAAAAGTGAGGCTACTAAAAGTTAGGTAACTTTTCTAAGACCACATGTAGAAGCATAAGGATAGTCTGACTCTGGTATCAAGTGTACTTCCCATTGTATCGCTGCATCGCCCAAATTTAATGAACATTTCTCCAAAAACAGTTTTTTAAAAAATGTTTATTAATTTATTTTTCAGAGGCAGAAACAGAGATAGAGAGAGAAAGAGAGAGGCAGAGAGACAATCCCAAGCAGTCTCCACACTGTCAGTGCAGAGCCCAGTGCAGGCTCAAACTCACAAACAATGAGATCATGACCTGAGCCGAAATCAAGAGTCAGATGCTTAACCGACTGAGACACCCAGGTGCCCTGAAAAAATATGCATTGTTAGTGGGGATATTTAAAGATAGTGAAGGCACATATCCCTACTATGACTGTGGCAGATTTGGAAGCTTGACTTCCACAATTAGAGTGTAAAGTATAGAGAATATAGACAGGGTAGCATGACTGCCAAGGCCTCCACCCAGACGCATCCCTGAAGACACTGTCCATGGATGCCAGGGCAGGTTTCCAGCCCTCCCATAAAAAAGCCAAGGGGCATCACAGGCCCTTTCCAGGTTGGTTGGTATTAGAACTGCTTGAAAAAGTAATCCAAGTTCCCTTTAATCTTGTTATTCAAAGAAACTACACTTGCCTTGCCATACCTTTTGTTTTGCCAGGACGTGTCCCCTAAAACATTTTGAGTCAGTACTACTCTGCTGCCAACACACTCATGTGCAAGCTTAACTATCAGCAGCTTCAGTCAATGAAGAATTGATGTATTGAAGGCACCCCCCTTCCTTAGTATTCATTTTATTTTGCTGTGTTTACTTGTGTATTTGGGCCTGAATTGTTCAAAACAGATGCCAAGATGGAAAACTCTTTAAAAGGGTGGTACCAGGGGTGCCTGGGTGGCTCAGTTGGTTAAGCATCCGACTTCAGCTCGGGTCATGATCATACGGTTTGTGGGTTCGAGCCCTGCATCGGGCTCTGTACTGACAGTTAGCTTGGAGCCTGGAGTCTGCTTCAGATTCTGTGTCTCCTTCTCTCTCTGACCCTCTCCTGCTCATGCTGTTTCTCTCTCTCTCTCTCTCTCAAAAATAAAAACATTTAAAAAAAATTTTAAAGGGTGGTACCCAAAGATTACTAATTCCAGTAATGTCCCAAGACTGCAGGGTATTGATTTGTTGTTTAAACTGGTGGGTAAAAGGTAAAAAGATTCTTCCCACCCAACTTTAAGTGTTACTTCTTCCTTGAAGACTTCTCTGGACATTCCAAGTGTGCAGTGACTGCCTGTGGACTAGCACTGCTCATTCCACACTTAGGTACATGGTGGCTTTTGTTATTATTCATTCAATCAATAACTTACTGAATACTTACTCTCTTCCAGACAGTGATCTAGAGGCTGAAGATACATCAATAAGTAAGACAAAATCCCTCCCTTCCTGGAACTTGCACTCTACTGAAAAAGCCAGACAATAAATACATAGATATTTATAACGGTCAGGAGAAAAAGAAAACTGGATGAAAGCACAAACATTTATTGAGAGAATCATTTTAGTATAGTAATCAGGAAAGACCTCTATAACGAAGTACCTCTTGAGATAATACCTAAACAAAGCCATGTGAATACATGGGCAAAGAATGTTCAAAGGAGAGAGAACAGTCCTGAGATGTTTGTGTGCACAGTGTTCTCAAGAAACAGGGGTGCCTGGGTGGCCCAGTCCATTGAACGTCCGACTTTGGCTCAGATCATGATCCCACAGTTCGTGGGTTTGAGCCCTGCATCAGGCTCTGTGCTATCAGCTCGGAGTCTGGAGCCTGCTTCAGATTCTGTGTCTCCCTCTCTCTCTGCCTCTCCCCCACTCATACTCTGTCTGTCTCTCAAATATAAACAAACATTTAAAATATTAAAAGAAAAAAAAGAAACATAAAGGAAGCCAATATGGCTTCAGCCCAGTAAGGGCTGGGAAGAAGAGTAGGAAATCAAGTAAAAAAAGAGGCATATGTAAAAGCAGCTAGATTTTACTCTAGAAGTAAAGGTAACTCATTAGGGGCTTGGAAGCAAGGAAAAGAGATGATATAACATACTGTTTCAAAGAATCACTCAGACATATGAAGAAAAGTTTGAGGTCAAGGGTCACCAGCAACACTGGAAGTTGGAAGACAGGTTAGGAGATACAACAGTGGTCCACTGAGAAGACAGAGACTTGAACTAAGTTTATCTAACACTATAATTGACACAGTGTACTGTGTAAGTTTAGGGTGTACAGCATAATGACGTGACAGATCTATATAGTGAAATGATTACCATACTAAGTTTAGTTAACATCCATCATTTCATATAGATTAAAAAGACAAGAAAAGGAAAAAATGCTTTTTCCTCCTAATGAGAACTCTTCGGATCTACTCTCTAAACAACTTTCAAATATACCAAAAGCAGTGTTAACTACAGTCATCATGCTGTACTATAACTAGAAGTCTGTACCTTTGACCACCTTCATCTAATTTGCCCATGCCCCACCTCTGGGAACCACAAATCTGATCTCGTTTCTATGAGTTTTTATTTTTATAGTCTACTTAGAGATCAGGTCATACAATATTTGTCTCATTCTGTCTGACTTACTTCACTTTACATAAGATCATGAAGCTCCATCCACATTGTCCCAAATGTCAGCATTTCCTTCTTTTTATGGATGAATAATACTCCAGTGCATATACACCATTTCTTTATCTGTTCATCCTGCAATGGACACTTAGGCTACTTCCATGTCTTGGTTATTGTAAATAGTGATGTTATGAACACGGGGTTGCAAATATCTCCTTGACATGATGTTTTCATTTACTTCAAATATATTCCCAGAAGTAGAATTGCTGGTACATAAGATAGTTTTATTTTTAAATTTTCAAGGAATCTATACTATTCTTTGACTCTAATGCTGCTTACAACAGTTTGTGTGTTTTGCTTCATTTCCAAGTGAGACTGTAAGTAATCACTAGCTAAGATGGGGTAGTAGAACAGAGAGGGAGGTGGGCTTGGGTGGGGACGAAAAGGAAGGATTGGAACAGTTGTCCTAAATGACATTTCCTAGTAAGTTTCCAGAGCATTTGGAACAAAGATGTGTTGTTCACAAAATAGAACTCAATATGTGCTAGTTGAGAAAATGATGTATAAGTTTCTAACTAGCACCCTGAAAGTTGGGGTAGCATAACCTTGTGTAGTCTCGCCTCTGGAAGTATTCCATTTATTCTCAGCGCATAAAATGTCCTTTGGGAGTCTGATGAGAGGCTTCCTAGATTAGGACAAATAAACAGTCTGTGGTGTAGCTGTGCAATGAAGAGAGGGGGCTCTACGAAGTCAATATAGGACTGACCTCGGGAAAGAAATCTCACTGGAAATAGTGATCTGAACTCTATTTTTCAAATGGAAAACAATATTCTTTATTCCAGCGTATAAATCTTTTTAGATACATTCTTAAATGGCATCATATAACACATGCTGGTTGCTTTTTATTCTGTGCTGGCTCTGCTACTTCTCATGCTTTTCCCCTTCTCCTCCCTTTCTCCATCCATATTACTCCCACCTCCACAACTACTGGCCCAGTCAGGTACTTATACCGGTGTTAAAACTGCAATTTGTTTCTTTTCACCATTTTTTACCAAGCCCTTATGATTACTTATAAACACATATACGTATATGGATATATATGTGTCTATGTTTGTGTGTTTTGTCTATATGGTATAATATTACTAGCTGCATCTTGCTCCGTTATTTGCCATATACTCATAAAAATTCCTCCAAGCCAAGTGGTAAAACTCTAGTTCACTCTTTTTAATGGCTACATAAAATTGCAGGGCATGGATGTACCATAATGTAGTGTGCCATTGTTCTATTTAAAGTCAATCTGGTCTTGGTTAAAAAAATTTTCCCCTTCCTCTAGACTGGATATGTGGTCTTTTATAATTTTCTTCTAAAATATTTATTATTTCATTGAAAAAATATTAAAGCTAAGAATCCATGTGAATATTAATTTTGGATATCTGGTATGGTAGCCATTTGCACTAACACTATTTATTAAGTAACCTATCTTTTCTCTCCAAATTGGTTATAGGGTTTGTTTTTTCAAATAGATTAAATGTTCATATAACAATCTTTTTTCCTGTATTTTTTATTCTCTTCCACTGATCTATGCATCTCGTTACCAGATTTATCTAATTGCTACGAGTACAGAGTACACTGTGATGGTGCCTAAAGTATGCCTTTCCTCAACTATTCTGCTTTTCACACTACTCTTGACTACTGTCACACATTTATTCTTTTTTAGATCATTTTATACAACTGTCCCAAAGCTTGGATTTTAATTGTAATTACATGAAGCGCCCATGCATTAGAGCTTCTCTACAATGTTTGCCTTCCCATGGAAGACCGTGGGTACATTTTCCCATTTTTTCCAACTTATCCCTCAAAGGATCTTATATTTTCATTCATACATTTTCTGAGCTTTTCTTATTTAGGCTATACTTAAGCGCTTCATGGTTGGATCTCTGGCATCTTGTCTTAAAGCTGCTTTTGCACAAGGAGCATAGTCCTTGCATAGACTTATTTGGGGAAACTTAGAGGCAGTACAGAGGAGGATCATGTTGGTGGGGATAAATTCTTCCAAGACACCCCACACCATCCCACTTGCCTGATTCTCTCCCCAAATAGCTACTGAGTTTCTGAGCACAAAAGGAAAAATTAAGCACTGTTCTCTATCTTTAATATCTGCTCTCTTTGACTTTGATCATAGTCATTTTAATGTTCTAATTATTGTCATTTCAAGTGCCTATACCACGTGTGGTCCTTATTTTTTCACACAGGTGGTTCTCAGGGAATTATGCCAAATGGAGCTCTTGGGCATTTTTCTTTAAAGAGTTTTTGTGAGGCGGAGAAGGAGTAGAAACACACGTACTAAAATTAATAATATTTCCATTGTAAAGAAATTAAGATATTCACCATAAGAATTTCCTACCTGTGTAGACCAGCTTTAATGGCAAAAAAAGTAAAATTTAACTCATTAGCTATGACTCTAAATTTCTATGCATAAATATGTTTTGTTTTTTATTTGCTAGGCACCTGTGCTAATAAAATCCTTGGATTCTGAGTTTGATAGCAGTCTTAATAAAAGTAAGATTATAGAAGCAGCAATAAAACCTATCATGCATGATTAAGTATGGAGGGGCAAATTAATTTGGCACTGCTTTGACAGAAAATTTCCCTTTGTTGTGCTTAGATGCCTGCATTTTGTACCAATGGCTTTTGTGATTCCCTAGTTTAATCATGCCTTTAAGGTGATGAGCTACATGCTGATGATAGAATATCAAACTCTAGATGTTTACTCAAGAAATACACAGAAATTGTAGCAGGCATAGAATCTGAAGCTGCCTGTGGCTTTTACACAGAAAGGAAGGTCTGATATTGTTCAAAACATTGTATTACTCTATGTTTGAGATCCCTTTTTTTTAAGGAAAAAAATGTTAAATACTTTAATAGCAGATGATATATTTTTACATCTTACAATTGAGACTGAAAAAGTAGTCTATTAAGGGTTAAGGAAAATTGATAGCAAATTATATATCCCATGGTTTCTCCAATGTCCACCTTCTATTCCATGAATAATTTTGAGGTGTATGGGGAATTGGAGACAATGAGATGACATGTTTTTTAAGAGACAGTGAAAAATTCAGAACAAAGGTAGAATTTAACATCCCTCTTATTTAGATGATTAAGAGTGTGTGCTTATGAACGGGATGAAATGTGTTGTTAAATCATTTTTGGAATCCAACAATCTCCCAAATTTATAGGCATCATGACATAATTATGATAAAGCGTAATTAATGAGAGGGGACAGAAACTTATGTTCATATATAATGTGTAAGGCAGTTACCTGAAGGCATGGGAAGAACTACTAGTTACCTGCTTCAATGCTTCAGCAGTTACACTGCATTATACTGTAAAATAAACAATTGCTATATAGGCTTTTGTCTTATCCAAATGTGGCTTTTCTATTTCCTTTCTTAAGCGGTGATCAAAGAAATCTTAGTTTATGTCAGCTCTCAGGAAATGTAAGATACCATCTAGGTTAATGTATGGCCAATTTCAGCCCAGCTTATTTGTGGAAAGATGACAAATCACTTGTTTTGCATTACACTTGCAATAATACTTTACATTCACTTTGATATACTTCTATTTGATATCATATCATTTGCATCAATGATAAGGGATTTTTCTTGAATTTAATGAAAGACTTTACTCCCAGGAATGGCTTATACCCCATTTATATGCTTCATAATTGAGAAAGGATGATAAATATCTCAGGATACGAAACCATTTTTTTTTTTTAGTGTTTATTTTTGAGAGAGAAAGAAACAGAACATGAGCAAGGTAGGGGTAGAGAGAGAGAGGGAGGGAGACACAGACTTAAACAGGCTCCAGACTCTGAGCTGTCAGCACAGAGCCCAACGCAGGGTTCGAACTCACAAACTGTGAGATCATGACTTGAGCCAAAGTCAGATGCATAACCGACTGAGCCACCCAGGCACCCCAGGAAACCATTCTTGATTCAGTAGGTCTGACTGACATGAAGTTCTCATTCTACTCAGTTTTATTTTATTTTCTAAATGTTTATTTATTTATTCTGAGAAAGAGAGAGAGGTGAAATAGAGGGAAACAGAGGATCTCAAGTAGGCTCCACACACACTTAGCATGGAGTCTGACAAAGGGCTCAATCAGATGACTGTGAGATCATGGTCTGAGCTGAAATCAAGAGTCAGATGCTCATTGGACTGAGCCACCCAGGTGGTCCTATTCAATTTTAATTCTAATGAACCATTTCTTCTGGGGAAGGAGTGTCTGAATTTTAATTTGGAAAAGAAAGAAAAGCTAAAGAATGAATATCTAAGCGTGAGATTGCATGTATTAGTGAAGATTATATAGCAGGCAACAATAAAACTTTCTACATGGCCATAACATTCCACCAAAACAACAATAAAACAAAGCACTAAATTCTACATAGCAGCATCCACCTGATGACCAGAGTATGGAGTTCATATGGAGATAGTCCAGAACCAGAAATGTCTTTTAAAGAAGAAAAGTATTCATAGGAATGTTCTTTTGACTCAAAAGCTTAGCAATACTAATAATCAGGATTACTATATAACTATATAATTACTGTAATATTTATTATCCAAACCAGAACACCTTTGAGAAAGAAAGAGGAGATATTATAATTACTTCAGAACATCAGACAAAACCAGGACTCTCCTAGGCAAACCAAGTTTTTTGATAATGTATCATCAGGGCCCCTGAGCAGCTCAGTCGGTTTAGCAAATGACTCTTGATTTGGCTCAGGTCATCACCTCACATTCTTGAGTCTGAGCGCTGCATCATGCTTGTGCTGACAGTGCAGAGCCTGCTTGAGATTCTCTCTCTGTCCCTCTCTCTCTGCCCCTCCTGTGCTCTCTCTCTCTCTTTCTCTCCCTCTCTCTCAAAATAAATAAATAAACTTTTAAAAAATGTATCGCCAATAGTGAAACTGCCATGAGTTAATGTTTTTTGTTTTTGTTTTTTTACCAAATTGCCCTGCATGTTACCTTGATGCAAGAAATCTTACTTTTAAATCATCAACATGGTGGTCATTATGCCTCTAAACAACAGTGGATAACATTCATTAAGTACTTCATGCTCATAGCACACATACATTTTAGCTCTGGGCTAAGAACTTTTACATGCATTATCTCATTTAATCCTCACTTACTACTTTTAACCCTGACTTTACAGTTGAGAAAACTAAAGCACAGAGAAATTAAAATGCCAATGGCCATTTGAGTGGCAAAGTGCAGATACAAATGCAATATGATTCTGTAATCTGCACTCTGAAATAATAAATGTTATTCTTTCATCACAACCACCATCGTGTATGACTTCTTTTCTCCTTCCGCAACAGACGCTGCTAATCTATCCCTGTGGTCTTTGCTGCTGAACCCAGGCATTGCCACAAAATTGTTCTCAATGCAGCACTCTAGGAAGCAACTACCAATGTTCAGATCTTCCTATAGACCTTGAACTAGTCCAGATTCTTACTTTTACAAATGGGAAAACTGAAGCCCATTTTTCTTGCTGAGGCTGACACTGTAACTGTGCACCCAGCTTTATCACCTACCCCTTTTTCCTTCCACCAAAACGTCAGTTTTGTTCGAATCCTAGGTGGCCACATGTAACAGAAGAGATTGGGCTTTCTCTAGGCCCAGAGAATAAATATGTATTAGTCCAAGCTGATCATGATGTCAGCATTTCCCTTATCAATGGTCAATTTGGGAATGAATATGAGACACAATTCTGGCCAGTGAGATGGGAGATTATTAGCTACTACTAGCTAGGGAGAGGGAACTCTACAAAACTTTTAAAAAAATGTTTTATTTATTTTTGAGAGACAGAGAGACCGAATGCAAGTGGGAGAAGGGCAGAGAGAGAGGAAGACACAGAATCTGAAGCAGGTGCCAGGTTCTGAGCTGCCAGCACAGAGCTGATGCAGGGCTCGAACTCAAGAACAATGAGATCATGACCTAAGCAGAAGTTGGATGTTTACCCAACTCAGCCACCCAAGCGTCCGTGGAAAACATTTTTCTTGAAGAAGACACACATGAGAAAATAAAGTTCATCCTCTTCTTCCTGCTGTGGGAAACTATATAATCCTTGGGGAACAGTATCATTTAGCACATTGTCAGCCATAAAACACAAGTCTGAAACTAATAGTTACTATATCATACGGTTGACTGAAAAGTACTTTATTCATTTTCTGTTTCCATATAACAAATTACCCCAAACTTTACAGTGTAATACAACACACATTTATCACTTGTTTTCATAAGTCAAGATTCCGGGTATGACTCAACTGGATCTACTACTCAGGGTATCACAAGGCTGTAATCAAGGTGTTGGTCAGGATACATTTTTTCCTGGAGTCTCAACTCAAGGAGAATCTACTTCCAAGCTAATTCTCAAGATGGGTAGCATTCATTTCCTTGTATTTGTATGCCTAAGGGTTCCTATTTTTTTTCCTGACTGTTGACTAGAGGCCACCCTCAGGTTGCATAGGGTGTCTGCAATTCTTAGAGGCCAGCTGCAATTCCTTGACACATGGGTTTCTCTAACATGACTACTTTATTAAGGCCTCAAGGACAGTCTCTGTATTTTGTGGAGTTATTTGTGGGAAAAAGAAGGAGCATACTGTTTTTCCAAAAGTAAAAATAAACATGGGAGCCTGGCTTCAAAAGTGACTGAATGGTTTAACTCAGTGGTGTATGAGCCACCTTGGACATGGGGCCGTTGGGTGGCTGAGTTGGTTGGGCATCCAACTTTGGCTCAGATCACGATCTCATGGTTTGTGGGTTCAAGCCCTAGCAGCACAGAGCCCACTTGAGATTCTATCCCCACCTCACCCCCATCTCTTTCTGCCCCTCCCCAACTTGAGCTCTCTCTCTCCCTCTCAAAATAAATAATTTTTTTTTTTAAATAAAAGAGCCACCTTGGACAGACTGGGTAATGAATGTAAGGAGAATATTCTCTCTTCTTCTGTGGTTACCTATAAAGAGTAAAAGGCAGAACTGGATCCAGGACAGGTACATGATAAACATTCATACATTCATGTGTTTGTACATTCACTCATTCCTACATTCATCCACCAGATATTAAGCAAGTACAGAAAATAGGATAAAGCCTTGGCAGATGCAAAGATGAATCATACACAGTACACAATCTAATAACAGGGAGAAGCAAAAAATATAAGTAAGTATAAAATAATATAGAAACTATTAAGCATCTTAAACGATGAATGTGTCTTGGCAAGGATCAATGCCTGTTTTCATTACCGTTAAATGCTAAACTTGCCTAGAGGTAAAAGAGCCTTTGTCCAGCAAGAACTAAAAGGTAAATCAGTACATTCAAAACCAGGGAAGGCGAGCATTCCAGTTAGAAGAACAGGCAACCAAAGGGAAGAAGAAGGAAAGTGTTAAGTCTATGAGGATACGTACAAGTGAGAGCTTCTAGTACAATGTGACAGAAAAACAGCACAAAAAGCTCATGAGATCAAAATGAGGAGTGAATAGAAAAGAAATATGCCAGAATTCATTTCATTTATATCAGACCTTTGTCATGAGACCTCAACTCAACTGATGCCACCTCAAGATGATTCGCAAGAGTTAGGGCAACTAGCAGATGGAGAGGTTTCCGGATCCCATATGAGTTTAAAGAGAAAGAATAAATTATTGGAGTTTGCATTTTCATGACTACCAAAGAATAAAAGAAATATTAAAGTTATTCACAAGGAACCATCTTAAATGTAGTGATGTGATACATAATGGTTGCCTGTGTGAAGCAAAGCTACCCCTATAAATGGAATCCTTTTACTTTCTTCCATGTTTCTTTCTTCCCTATACCTCTCTCCTAAACTTCAGTCCTCTGATGGACTCATGGATACCTTCCAAGCCTTCAATATCCTCTCCCAGAGCATCTCATTCCAGGAAATGACAAATATCTCATGGTAATTTTTCTCTAAAGGGGATAAAATCTTAAGATATAGTAAACTGTAATGGAGGTGATTGTGAACACGAACCAAGAGCCAATTCTTCACTCCACTAGGGTACTGAGCTTGGCCCACACTGTGTCCTTTGAGATGGGGATCCTAAAGCCCCTGAATACTGTTCACCAGGGTCTCAGTGCTTCATATGTGTAATCTTCTTAGCAGTTAGAATGCATTTGCATGCTCTCCACCTCCTCCCTCCTCCAAGCCTATTTAACATTCACCAACTCAGATCCGGTAGACCTTTTGGGATTTTAAGAGAAGAGATTTAAGGGTGAGTCTGTGTTTGTACGTTTCTCTGTGTGTCTCCTCCTGTATAATGCTGTAGTCAGCGAATTACATGGATGCATATGAATCCACGTGCAACTTTTGGCAAACAAATCATCTGATTTGTGAGCATGTGCATGGATGTCTGGCATAGTTTAAGTATGTGCTTTTTGGATGACAATTTTTTCCTGTGCTTTTGTTTCTTCCTACAGACTCACAGTCCAGCTCTTATGGAATCACATTCTAGAACAGAATACAATCTTCACAGAGATTGTCATTAATGTTGGAGACAGCAATAAACAGTATTCCACTGAGACCCAATGTGGAGTCTGTTAATGAAGAAAGAGATGAGTTTTATTCTCATGTCATTTTCAAAAATATAGATAGTCTCATGCTAGACCAAATAAGCAAGTAAACATTTTTCAGCTTGAATTTTAGCCCCTAGCATGACAGACTGAAGGGGAGAGCATTGAGTCTACAGTGTTTGGCACACAGTAGAGAACAAATGAATGAATGAGGTTTATATTTGCTTTCTGGTTTTTCACAGTTGCTGTCTGCAAGCATACCAGGATACTACCACCAATGGTTTAGTGAAGTCTGGAATGGGCAAAATATGGCACTAACTTCCATTCTGAAAAACACACTTGTCAAAATGCACCTTTGATTTCAAGACAGTCCATAAGCCAACATATTCAGTGAAGGCCTGCTCTGGGTCAGGCACTCTGTTTAGGAACTGGAAATACAGAGCTAAATAAGATATTGCCAGTCTCTTAAAGACAGTTTCTGTGTGAGATAGTGAGGGACAGCAGTTGGGGTGTATATAACATATATGTCAAACATTCAAAAAGACAAACCAACACTCAGAATCATCTGCTATTATGGGAATGAAGCTTGCAACAGTAGAGATACCACTGTATATATATATCAGAATGACTAAAATTTTGAAAAATGACAATACCAATTGCTTGTGAGAATGAGAAGTAACAGGAACTCCCATTCATTGCTGGTAGGAACACAAAATAGTATAGTCACTTTGGACAGCAGTTTGACAATTTCTTCAGGAGCTAACCAGCCTTATGCAGCAACTGCACTCCTAGACATTCATTCCAACTGGTTTGAAAACTTAGGTTTACACAAAACATACACATAAATAGTTTGAACAGTTTATTCATAATCACCAAAATCTGGGAGAAACCAAGTCATCCTTCAATAAGTGAAGAGTAAACAAAATGGTACATCCACACAATGCAATATTGAATGATAAATAAGAATGAGCTAAGAAGCCATGCAAAAGCATGGATGCCTATCTCTAAGTGAAAGAAGTGAGTCTGAAAAAACTGAATTCTCTATAAGTTTATTTATATGACATTCTGGAAGAGGCAAAACTATAGTGATGATAAATAGATCAGTGGCTTTGTAAGTTTAAAACTATTCTTAAGTAGAAGTTTATTTAAAAACAAAACCCATATAGATGATAAGTTTGGGGAAAAGATAATTCATTTTTAGACATGTTGCATTGGAGGTATCTAAGAAATATCTAGGTGGAGATACGTATTCACTTACTGAATGTCTACTGTGTGTCAGGCACTTTCTGTGCATTATTTAAAAAATTAAAAAAACAAAAACAAAGCAAAATAAAACCTGCTTTAATCAAACTTATAATGAAAAAGATAAATGCATAGTTGTTAATTATAAAATGGGCATACTGTAACGTCAGTAATGTAATGAAGAATTGTTATATGAAAGAGTATTAGGATCTGATACATAAAAAAACAATTGGGTTTGTGTGTCTAGAACTGAGGATAGATTTCCAATAAGAAGACAGAGGTCATGCCTGAGCTTATAAAATCCCATGCAACTCTGGTTATTCTATTCGACTCTTTTCTATGAGGATCTGAACAGGTCAGTGGTATCTTAAAACAGATTAGGATCCATTTCTTCTTTGGAAGGAATAAAGGTCCAAATATCTTGGCTCTGGAATGATCCTGGACACTGGCAATCACAGCTGAATATTTAGAACTCTAGATAAAAAAGAAGGGGAGACCATTGAGAAAGAAACCAGGATTGAGGTGGTATATTCTAAACAGCTATGAACAAAATGACTTAAAGAGCTAATAAAAATATGCGGGCCCCACTGCCAAAAATTCGGATTAAGTAGATGAGGGATGGATTTCTTCCAGATGATACTATGGTCTAGTGCTGGGTTAAGCACCAGGTTGAGAGAATGAGGATACAGGTAAGGGTAATGCAATTAGCACAGCCAGGGTCACAAGAATGAAAAGAGAAGATACAAAAGGTAACACTAACTGGCACAAAATAATTGATGACATAAAGACAGAATAAATGAGAGGTGTTGGGCCTAGCTGAGAGAACTGGGAGAGAATGCATGCAGGCAGAGAGTCCAGGGTACTATTCTAAGGATACTGTAAACGTTATCTGAACAGAAGGTATAACCGGTATCCTAGGATGGGAATGTAGAATATCAGAGATCCTGGTAGGCATCAGTAGACGAAAGGCAGCAGTTCTCAGGGCATGGGGTAATTAAACGGGCAGTTGTTCCAGAGATGTGGAAGAGGCAACAAACCATATCATGCTAGCCCTTAGTAATTGTGACAGGCCTGAAACTTCCTCAAGCCTGACATTTGGAGGTAGAGAGTTTACTAATCAGAGTTTTTGTTAGAAGCAACAGAAATCAGCTCTGGTAATTTTAGTTGGAAATACACTCGCTAAAATGTTGCTGGGTAGTTCCATGGAGTGTGGACACCCAGATGGGTAAAAGAGACCAGCTGGCTCCCAGAAACATAGAGAGGAGGCTGATCCTACACTCTCAACATTTTCTGTATTTCCTGCAAGAGTTGCTGTAGACAGGGAGCAACAAACCAGTTGATGAAAGGTCACGGGCCAGCCATCAGGGCCAACGAGACGTTGAGTGACGACTTGGTGCTCTCACATAGGAACTGGCTTCAGAACTTAGGCTGGGCTGAACCTACACGTGGCACTGTGATTCTGTCCCACCTTCACCCACAAGGGGAGAGAGGAAATGTGAAGGTTCAGAATATTGTGAGGCCTGATTTAGCTACAGCAAGGCCTTCAAATCTACGGTGTCAATTAAAAGAAAAGATTACTATAAGCAGAATTCAAGAACTTAAGAAAGCTTATATTGAGCCAATCCTGGCCATACCTTTGTGAGGAATTCAGCTATCATCTTGATTCAGTGATACCCACTCAGAATATTCAACAATTAATGACTTAACCCTCAAAATAACATAGGGCATCTCTGTAAGTTCAGTTCACTTAGTATTTACATTTTATGCTTTGTCTTACCATCTATATTATGCTTTCCTAAAAGTAAAGACTACTGAAGTTTGCCATTGTATCTCTCCACTCCCAAGTGCCCTGCAAAATATTAAGTTCATAGAAGCATCCAGCAATTTTTGTAAAAATAACAATGAATTTTGGAGGGAGATAGAGAGGCAGGGAAGGAGGAAGCAATGGATGGATGGATAGATGGATGGATGGATGGAATGATGGATAGATGGATGGATGGATAATAGGCTCAATCTCAAAGGAGTTTATGAACAATTATTTTATCCAGTTAAAGTCCACATGTTTTGAAGACTCTGTTGTGAAGTATGGCCCAAACTTCTCTAACACATTTGAGATCATATCCCTATAATGGGTCAAAGGAAAACTAGATTTTTTATTATAGGCTTGATTAGTTGAATTCTGTCCTTCCCAATAAAAGATATGTTGAAGTCCTAACCTCTGGTACCTCAAAAGGTGGTATTAGTTGGAAATAGTTTCTTTACAGAGGTAACCAAATTAAATGAGCTCTCTAGGGTGAACCTGAATTCAATATGATTGGTATCCTTATAAAAAGGGAAAATTTGGATATAGACCAATGAAGGGACACAAGGGAAAGATAGCCATCTACAAGACAAGAAACATCTGAGGCTACCAGAACTCAGGAGAAAGGCATGGAACAGATTCTTCCCTACCACCTTGAGGGGGAACATGGCTCTGTCAACATCTGGACTTTGGACTTCTGGCCTCCAGAACTACAGAAGTAAATTTCTGTTTTTAAACCATTCAGTTGGTGATCCTCTGTCATAGCAGCCCTAGCAAATGAATATAATCATAAATACATTATTTTCTGTGGGGTAGATGAATGTTTGAAAGCATGTGTATGTCTCTTTTCCTTACTATGGGAAATACTTTTGATCATTTTGTTCCTATTCTTTTTACAGAAAACTAATGACAATAACCCTAGAAACTTTTTGACAAGCGTACAAGATATAGAGTTCACTAGCTTTAAGGAAAGAAAATTGAAGACACCAAGTAGATAATTCTTTTAAGGCACTTTGTTGTCAAGAGGAAAAAGGGGGAGAGGGATTATTGGAAGTCAAAAAGATGTGAAAAGCTTGTATGCTAAAAGCATGTCCAAGAGACAAAATAATAATAATAATAATAATTGGGTGAGTATGACATCTTTGCACTGGTAAGATGGATTAGAACTCAGTGCAAGGGTGACATCTTAGCCCACATACATGTAGTAATAGTTTTTTTTCTCTCTCTTCTCCATACTTCTGAAACATTACTTTAAAAAAAACACATCAAAAATCCTATATTAAAACTTCACTTTGCCAAAGAGAGGAATTAGGGGGTGATTAATCTTATTATAAAAGAACCTTTTAAATAGCAAGCTCCCTTAGTGCTTTTAAAGGATTTTTAATATTGAATTTGCACTCAACTTTTTAAGGACTAAGTCTATTGCATAACACTGGGTACATCTGTATACAATTATACAGCAAAGAAGTGGAGAGACATGTGGCTCCATAGTTGTACCTATAGTTTAGTAATTTAAGATATAATTTAGGGCATTCCCCTACAGACTTTGAATTTAATAATTTGGGAGATTGTTTTGTTTAACTTCATCCTGGCAGGATTATGGGGTGGAGTTTGCTGACATGTTAGAAAATTTTTCACCTGAATTGATGTTGCAGCTGTCTGAGGATATTTGGGGATTTTTTCATAAATTAATAAGCTCAAATGTAATTTTTGGTCTCCTTCACTGCCTCTGTGCTTTTATATATTCTGCACAAGCACCTCAATGTTCCATTCTATTTTAACTATAAAATATATTAATGCATTAAAGGGAGGTGGTAACGTTTATCATAAAGTTATAGTTTTTCCACTTTGCTTTCCAAACCCATTTAAGTTAGCGGCACAAAGCACAGATCCTTTATAATACTTATGTTCATAGTGAGAGCATATAAATATTCCATCCACCAAACCAGTTCATAAAGAAAACATTACAGGAAGGGGTATTTTCGGTAACATCAGTACATATGTGTAAACCCCATATAACTCAGGCCATAAATTCACAGGATCTCATACGCTTTGTGCTGAGAAGTTCATACAAACTTCTTAATGAGAGCAGAAGAAAAGCACCTGCTGGCAACCCCTCCTCTGAAATCATTGTATTGGTGGAATTCCTGCTTTCCCTACAAGGAAATGGAGCCTAATTAAATTACAGCTCTATATGATACAAGGAAAAAATGAACAGTGAAAAAATTGAGCCAGTCATCTGAATCTTTACCTTCCAGTATGGTAGCCATAACCCAAATGTGGCTACTGAACACTTGAAATGTGGGTACTCTTTATTGAGATGTGATTTAAATGTAAAAATAGGCACCCAGTTCCCAAGAGACAGGATGAAAACTACCTCATTAATACTTTCACCTTGATTACATGCTGGCATGATATTTTGGGTATATTGAATTAAATAAAACATATTATCAAAATTAATTTTGTCTGTTTCCTTTTACAGTTTTAAATGGGGCTTTAGGAAAATTTAAAATTACATATGTGGTTTGCAATTATATCTACACAATAATGCTCCTTTCAATGTTTCCAAATGTTACATATTTTGCAATCCATAGTGTACTTAATTGCTAGTTACTTATCTACATATAAATGTTTACTATTATTATGATTAAGATCACAGATATGAAACCAGAGTGCCTGCCTCCACATTCTGACTCTACTTCTTGATAGTAATTTACTTCTTTTCAGAGCCTTAGTTTTCTCAGTTGGAAAAAGAGGGTGATAGGAGCACCCACCTCATATAATTTATTATGCATTAATTATTCTAATTCACATAATAATTTTAGCAGAGTGCTGGCCTTGTGTAGCATTCAAAAGCTGACAGACATCTTTTGTTCAGCTAGTGCAGGATTTAAAAAAAATAAGAACTGGATTGCCTATAGGTGAGGCACATTGTTTTCAGTTTAGCCACTAGCCCTGCCATTCTCCATTGTTTATATACTATTTGAGTTGATTGTCCTTGTCCTGGGGACATCTAAACTGGTGAAAATGCCACGGGATTGCTCAAAACATCCCCTTTTATCACCAGAAACTTCAGACTGATTAGGGATTCTAACCAATCAAAAATGCAATTGGTTTGGTTTACTCTTTTTCTCTCTTTTGTCTTCCTTTGTTTTTGTCTTTGTTTTGTTTTGTTTTGTTTTCTATTCTTTTCCCTTCTTTCCTTCCTTCCTTCCTTAAGTTACTTACTAATTGTTTCAAAATTTGCCTCTTTCATTGAGGTCCCAAGCACAACACAGGGATGTAAATTGCTAGCATTAAATTACATTATGATAGCCCAAAGACATCTGAAGTATTCCCCACCAAACACACAACAGTGGGACTTACAGCAAGCTCGAGAGGTAAACCAAGTAAAGTTCTTTCAGGCCAAAAGAAGAAGGGAGAAAGATCGCATGTTAAGATGTTCTATAACATTAATGGCTAGTGAGTCTCTATGCACAGTTGATAACTGAGGCAGTTATGCAGCTAATTAAAATATCCAGATAGTTTATAGCATGTTGCTGTGGAGTTGAGATCTGACAATGTTATTACCTCATTTGTGCTTTCTCTTCCTTTATCTTCATCATGAATGCTTGGGAGCACAACCCCTCATACAGATTATGTCCCTTAATTCTCCTAAACACTGAGTTCCATTAAAAGGTCTCTTACTACTTCTCTAGTCTATCTCTATCACTGTGCTGCAGCCACTCTGGTTTCCTAATTTCTCCTCCAGGTACCCAAGTCTGCTCCCACCTCTAGGCCTTAGCACATACAGTTCCTTCTGCCTTGAATGCTCTTCCGTACACATACTACCTAACTCCTGTCTAACCCTTGGTCTTTGACCATTTTGTCTAAAACTGTAATCCTAGACCTTCTTTCTCTCAACTTTAGTTTTCACATAGTAATTACTGTCATTCTATACATTTTACATATTTTTTTTCTTTTTTCTCATCTGTATTTCCTGCTAGAAGGTAAGCACCATAAAATCAAGGATTTCTGTCCATTGTCATATTCTTAGGACTTGTAAAAATAAAAAATATAATAAATAAAAACAATTGTTAAGAATACAATAATGCAGGGCAGGGAGACAGGAGGTACAGGTAATGGATGGGATGTGTGACCAGAGGACCTCATCAAGAAGGTATATTTGAGGAAAGATCTGAAGGAGGTCAGGGGATATTTAGGAACAAACATCAAGAGTAAATATGCTACAGAGAAGCAGGTCTGACTGACATGGTAGAGTCCACATACATGACATGCTATAGTTGCTCAATAAATATTTGTTGAATAACTGAATATTTTTAAAGAACATCACAAAAACCAGTCCATGTTCATGAATCAGTAGATTTAACATTGTTAAAATGCTAATATTCCCCAAACTGATCTACAGATTCAATACAATCCATGTCATAAGCCCATCTGGTATCTTTTAAAAAGAGTGAATTTTTAAATTCATCTGAAATTGCAAGGGACCCACAGCAGCCAAACAATCTTGAAAAAGAAGAGCAAAACAGGAGGACTCACACTTCCTGGTTTCAAAACTTACTTCAAAGCAATAGTAATCAAGACTGTGTAGGACACATAAATCAGTGAAATAGAATTGAAAGTCCAGAAATGAATACATACATCTGTGGGTTAACTGGTTTTTAACAAAGGTTGTGAGACCTTGTAATGGGGGCACTACACCCTTCCCAACAAATGAAGCTAGCACAACTGGAGAGCCACATGCAGAATTAATGCAGACCCTTACCTTATACTATATACAAAAATGAACTCAGAATGGATCAAAGACTAAAATCTATAAAATCTTAGAAAAAAATTAAGGGGTAAATCTTTGTAACTTTGGATTTGGCAAAGGATTCCTAGGACGTCAAAAGCATAAGTAGAAAAAAAGAAAAAAAGAGAAAAAGAGGGAAACTGGGTTTCATTAAATTTAAACTTTTGTGATTCAAAAAGTACCATTGGAAAAGTGAAAAGAAAACCCACAGAAAGGGAGGAAATACTTGCAAGTTGTATATCTGATAAAGGAAATTATATTCTGAATATATAAAGAACTTTTCTAACTCAATAATAAAAAGACAATCCAATTACAAATGGACACAAATCTGAACAGACATTTCTTCATGAAGGATATACAAATAGCCAATAAGCACATGCAATAATGCTTAAAATCTTTAGCCACCAGGGAAAAGTAAATCAAAACTACAATGACATACCACTGGGTATGTCACAGCCACTGGGTTGGCTAGAATTAAAAAGCCAGGTAAAAACAACTATTGGGGAGGATGTGAACAAGTTGGAATTCTCATATACTACAGGTAGGAATGTAAAATGATTATGCTACTTTAGAAAAACATCCTGGCAGTTCCTCAAAAGATTGAACATGAAGTTACCACATGACCCAGAAATTCTACTCCTGGATATGTATCTAAAGAAAAAATAAGACATAGGTCCACATAGAAACTTATACACAAATGTTTATAGTAGCATTGTTTATAATAGCCGTAATGCAGAAACAACCCAAATGCCCATCAGTTGATGAAAGGATAAAGAAACATGATATGTCCATACAATGGAATACTATTTGGACATAAAAAGAATGAAGTACTGACATATGCTACAATACAAATAAACTTTGAAAACATGCTAAGTGAAAGAAGCTATTTGCAAAAAAGCACATATTATATGATTCCATTCATGAAATGTCCAGAACACATAAAGTTATACAGACAGAAAAGAGGTTAGTGGTTGCCCAGGGCCGGGGGCGGAGGGGGGGGGTGGTTATTAGGAGGAGGGTAGAGTTATGGGGAGTGATAGTGAAAGCATATCAAGTTACTTTTGAAAGTGATTAAAATGTTCTAAAATTGCCTATAGTGATGGTTGCACATCTCTGTGAATATACTAAAAACCAATGAACAGTATACTTTAATTAGGTGAATTGTATATATGTAAACTATTTCTCAATAGAGCTGTTTTTATTTTTTGTTGTTATTTTTTAAGTTTAGTTATTCTGAGATAGACAGAGACAGTGCAAGCAAGGGAGGGGCAGAGAGAGAGACAGGGAGAATCCCAAGCAGGCTCAGTACTATCAGCGAAAGTCTAATGCAGGGCTTGAACCCATGGAACTGTGAGGTCATGACCTGAGCTGAAACCAAAGGTTGGACACTAGCTGAGCCACCCAGGTGCTCCTCGATGAAGCTGTTTTTATTTTTTTTATTTTTATTTTTTAATGTTTTATTTATTTCTAGGAGAGAGAGAGAGAGAGAGACAGTGTGAGCAGGGGAGGGTCAGAGAGAGAGGGAGTCACAGACTGAAACAGGCTCCAGGCTCCGAGCTGGCAGTCAGCACAGAGCCCCACGCAGGGCCCGAACCCACGAACCACGAGATCATGACCTAAGCAAAAGTTGGACATTTAACCAACTAAGTCACCCAGGCGCCCCTGAAGCTGTTTTTAAAAGTATATCACAAATGGACTCAAAAACCTTTACAGTAACAGAAATGTTATTTCTATGTGAAAGATCAATCCTCAATCCAACTTCACATTTTAAGTCTGTAGCATGATTATATAAAACATGATTCTAATTTCTATCTTACATTCTTTGGTCTCTCTTCTGGCTCTTCCTAATGTCATCTCAGGATGCAGGAAAGCTATGAAAGTTCTGTGCGATGCCTGCCAAAGTTCTCTGAGTGATAGAGTTCAGAGGTTCAGATTTCTTCACAAGTGACAGGTTCACACTAAATATATGTTGAATAAATCTGGGTTAATTTCCTATATTTTTATCAGTGGTGCTGTACATAGAAAAGTAGATCCTTATACATGGAAAAAGGAAGTCCAGAGTCAAAAAGAGACAAAACAATTTTATTTTAGTGCTTCAGTTAGAATTACTCACATAAAAATAATGACAAATGTTTTGAGGGGTAAAAAAATGATAAACACAGACAATACTGAATGTAATGATTGAAGATGGTCATTTGAATAGAAACACAGAGACTGCCATGAAGATGAACTTCTAAGATATATTTATTGTGTCAAAATGTACAAAGGTAGTATTGTTCATTTTCTTTAGTATGTATATTCAGTTGGAATGACATTGTCCAATTGATCAACTTGTTAACCAGAAACCCAGTTTAGAGGACAGTGCCAACCTGTTGCCTCTTTAAAGACTTCTTTCAGTTTCTCTGCACAAATGTCACCCATCAAATGCAGCACCCAGGTGTTCTTTTGTAAATCCAAATGGGGTAGTACATTTGACTTTAGACTCACAGTGTCTCATATTTCATGGTGTTACTCATGCCTAAGCCCACTGCTGTTTGGTTCTAGGATATCATTGAATTTCTGCTTGACTTATGCCTTAGTCTCAATTCTAGACATAAGTTTAGAAAGCTTGGCCTTCTAAAATGAGGGGAAGAAAAGACATTCCTATTTTTTTTATGTCACTGTATGAGAAAGAAAGTGTTCGATAAACTTGGCTTTAGACTTCTTTACATGTGATTTTGAAAATATATATATTTTGCAAAACTATCCCAGAATGGTTCACCTATGTTCGAGAGGGAGGAGTTGAGGTCAGGATAAGGGTGATTATGGTAAGACTTGGTGTTTTGGGTCACAAATTGTGACAACTGAGTCTGTTCTATAGAAAAATTCATTAACTTTTATTGACTATGCTTGCTATGTAGGCTAGCACATGAGCTAAAATCCTAATACTTTAAACTTGGTAGCTTGTAACATTAAGCAAATGACTCAACCTCTCTGAGCTCAGGGTACTCCTCTGTAAAATGAGAATAGTAGTTGTATGGACTTTCTTGGGATATAATGGTGAGTAAGTGGATTAGTTCATATAAAGCAATTTATATGAGCTAATTCACATAAATTCTGCCCTCAAACAACTTAAATTCAAATAAGGAAGAGGGAAAGCCAGACATAATTATAAGCTTAAACCAACCACAATCTTACAAATCTATAGACTTTAACTATAACTCATTTAAACTTTTCCTTAGAAGACAAAACATCAAACCCAGAAAAGAAAAGAATTTGAAAAATTCAATTATATAAAATAGAAAATTTTGGGCATGGAAAAACTTCCACAAATATAGCCAAAAGAAAAAATAATACTAACTGGGGAAAATACTTGTAACACATTATTCTCCAAAATGCAAGGGACTTATGTAAGTAAATAATAAATACGCCAATAACCCAACAGAAAACAAGAGGGAACATGCATTAACAGAGAATTCACAAAAAAAAAAAAAAAAAAGAACTACAAATGGCTATTAAACATATGAAACTATGCTCAAAGTCACTCCTAATCGGGGAAATGCAAATTCAAACTACACCTCTCAATGAGGAGGTGCGTTTATGTGAACACCGCTTGTACACAGGGCTGGTGAGGGCATAATTTAGTCCAACTTCTATGGAGGGAAGTTTGGCAATATCTTTAAAAAGTCACAATTGAACACACTATGTGACCCAGGAATTCCACTCTGAGGAATTTATGCTGCAAATATGTGTGATACAATCTAGAATGAACAATGTAAAAAGTTTTCCATTATAGCATTCCCTGCAACACCAAAATATTGGGGGGTGGTCCTAAATAAGGTATGGTTAATATATTAGAAAACAGCCATATACTGCATACTGTGAAGGTATAAAAAATGAGAGACCTCTTCATGTACTACAATGGGAATGATCAAGGGATACAGGAGTGCTGATGCATAGGAGCACATGTACCGCAATGTTCATAGCAGCACTCTCAACAATAGTCAAAACATGGAAAGAGCCTAAGTGTCCATCAACGGATGAATGGATCAAGAAGATGTGATTTATCTATACAATGGAATACTACATGGCAATGAGAAAGAATGACATCTGGCCATGTGTAGCAACATGGATGGAACTCGAGGGTGTTATCCTGAGCGAAATAAGTCAGGCAGAGAAGGACAGATACCATATGTTTGCACATATAGGAGGATTAGGAGGAACTTAATGGAGGACCGTGGGGGAGAAGAAGGGGAAAAATAGTGGGGGAGAGGGAGGGAGGCAAACCATGAGAGACTCAAATACTGAGAACAAACTGAGGGTTGTTGGGGATGGAGGAGAGGGGAAGGGGGATGATAGGCATGAAGGAGGGCACTTGTGGGGATAAGCACTGGGTGTTATATGGAAACCAACTTGACAATAAACTATTTAAGAAAAAAATAAATAAAATGGGAAAGATCCAAACCTAATGATAGTAATGGTAACGAGAGCTTGCAACACTGGATGATTACAATGTGACAGAAATTGTGCTGCACGTTACAGGCACTGTGACTTATCCTCAACAACTCTGTAAGATACAAAGGATCTCATTTCCCACAGCAGAGAGGTTAACACACTTTCTGAGATCACTCAGCTAATTATTTGGCACAGCCAAAATCCAAAGTCAGGCAGTCTAGCTCCAGTCTTTGCTTTTAAAAGAAGTTTACTACACTGCTTTTCCAACAACAACAATAAAAAACAAGATGCAGAATAATATAATCTTCTACTGTTCATATATTTTAAATGCATAAAAATGACATTAGATGCACACACACAAACACATATGCTATATACATAGCATGTACATATTTCCTTATTTATTATATAAACTATTACTGGAAAGACTTATGAAAAACTGATACCACTGACTGCCTGAGGAGGAAAACCAAGTGCTGAGAAGATAGAAGAGCAGAGGGCAGGGTGGGAGGAATTTTCATTGTATGTCCTTTTATGCCATTTTCATTTTGAGAGATTTTGAGAAAATAATACAATTTAAAACAGTTTTTCCTTTACTTAACTCTGTGATATGGTAGAGCCTATATCTGACAAATACATCAACAGAGAGCACCTCTTTTAGCCTAGTTTTAACTGTGCTTCGTCTTAATAAACTGTTTTGGGCAGGCCCTTTATTTGACTCTTCGGCAGAAACCTGCACATACAAAGTAGGATATGTCCATGATGGGAAGGGGGTGAAGGCACTGTCTTCTGAAGATGTGGAGAAGAGGCAATGTCCAGAACTGGGGAAACAGTGCTGTCTGAATGTGTCCCTCCTTGAGACAAAGCTCCAACCAGTTTGTCCTAACTCAGCAACTCAGCAAGGGAATCAGAGACAGGTCTGTTTCTAGGAAGGTACTGAGCTCAGAGGACTGAAGGTAGTGTGTCCTTCTATCCTAATACTATTTCTAAGCCAGAACGTGCATGCACACACACACACCAATCATAAATGGCCACTTTTCTAACTCCTTCCTAGAATTTACCACCCAGCAGTATATGACCACATAAGGTACATGAGCTAAATTCATTACATCTGGGGACAACAAAGGCATCTCCAATCATGAATAGACAGAATGGGATCACTCCAAGCTCAAGATTTTACTATTACTATCCAAACACTGGCATCATTAAAACAAAATTCAATTAATCTAAGATTTTCGAATAGCAGTTATTGAGCATCCATTATTTTGCCTCATACTACAAGCATGACGATCACATTTTCCAAGGTAAATCAGATCACACGGCTTGATTTTTTGTTTGCTTGTTTGTTTTTAACTGAGTAAAGGCATTTATTTGAAAAGGCATAAAATTCAGTCTCATTCATTCATTCATTCATTCATTCAAATATAATTACGTATTGCCCAATATATGCCAAGTGCCGCTCTGTGGCTGATCAGGTCAGAGTCTCTGCCCTTAGGGAATTCACATTTTAACAAAGAAGGTAATTGAGAAGGAGGTCACGGATTGGGAGACACTGCTGTGTCCAGTGGTCAGAGGCAGCCTCTCTAAGGAGAAGGCATTTGAGCAGACGCCTGACTGAAGTAGAGGATGAAGACATTCCAGCCAGAGGGAAAGCAAGCAAAGGCCCAGGTGTGAAATCAGTTTGATGCGCTCAGGTACCAGCAAGAAGGCACCCAGGTGGGGTGCGGAGGCCAGGACAAAGGTAAGTTAGACGGGGAAGGCAGAGAGCAGATTCGGAAGGATGTGAGATGCCAAACATTCCAAATACATCAGAAATCGCTGAAAGTTTTTGAGTAGGAATTCGATTTACATTTCTGAAGATCATTCCAGTAACAGGCCTCAAGCAGGCAGAAGTGGAAGCAGGAGATCCAGAAGGAGGCAAGAAGTGATGAGGGCCTGGACTAAGGTGAGAGCAGATGATGGAATGTACATCACCAGATCCAGGACAAGTCAAAGGTAAACTCTTTTGGGAACATGCAGTGAAGTGTGAGTGAACACTGGTAATCGACAAGGACGGCACTATTTTTGACCTGAACACGTGAATGAATTTTGGTACCCTTTTACTGAGATCAGTGAGTTTAGGCGGAAAGCAGGTTGGGACAGTGGGGTTGGAATAGAGTTCTGTATGAGGCATGTAAACCAAACACATAGGTATAGTAATTAAGCAGGCAGTTAAATAGAAAACTCTGGAGCTTAAGGGGCAGACAGGGCTAGGAGGTAAATTATGGATTATATGTCACATTACCTCTACTGAAAAGAATAGTTACATAAAATCAGTACATACCTTGAAAAGTTTTAAGAAAGTGCAACTATAGCACAATGAATCAGACTTCAAGCACTTAGAGGTCCAGAAGTGGTGATGTGCCCACCTTTGTGGTTGCACAAAATTTTGTTAATAACTAAAATCTCTCAGGCTAAGAATAAGATTTCTGCAATAGTTTTACCAGTTACGAGCTATGGAATTTTTGTTATTTAAAATCACTCTGCTTCAAATTTTATCTATAAATATAATATGTGGCAAATGTATATGACTTTTTATGTGGGCCAGTTCTGGTGCCAGACTCACAGTCAAACAGTGGTGCACAAAGTCAGTGTGGTCCCTGTCTCAGAGAGCTTACAATGTAATGGGTTAAAATGAAAACCACAGGGCTTTTTTCCCGAAGTTGGGTAAGGATTAGATGAAATGATGTGCTTCAGAATTTAGCACTGTGCTAGCATTAAGCAAGTGCTTTGTACCTGTTAGTTTTTATGGTTGTAGTTTGTTATTATTATGAATAAATCATAAGTAATGTTGTGTTGAGAATTAGCAACAAACGGACCTACTTTGAATTTAGTAAGACAATGAAAATATAAAATGTGAAATATTCAACTAATTTAATAACTGGCAAAACACAAATTGAAAAAAAAATAAAAACAGTTTTTTCTCTTACCTGTATTTACTTTTTGGGGCATTCTCTGTGGAGGAGAGGAAAGTGTCACTTTTATCCACTGGTAGTTGGTATATGCATTGGTACAACTTTTCTGGAGGACAGATGTATATTTATTTTTTAATATATGATTCGTGTGAGTATGATTGGAAATGTGTATTCTTTTTGATCGGGTAATTCCATTTTTAAGACTGTTTCCTTAAGAAATAATTATAATATATCCTGAGGATAAATATGGGAGATCATACACCCCATATTTTGTAAGCTCCATGTGGGGAAAAACTATGTCTGGTCTCTCCACAGTTGTAGCCGCAGTGTCTAGCACAGCATCTGGCACACAGAAGACACTCACTAATATTTATTTAGTCAGCAAATAAATGGCTGGATGGCTCAGTCAGCAAAGCATCTGACTCCTAGTTTTGACTCAGGTCATGATCTCACGGTTCATGGGTTTGAGCCCCACACTGGGCTCGGTGCTAGCAGCACAGAGCTTGCTTGGGATTCCCTCTCTCCTCCCCTCTCTCTGCCTCTACCCCACTCATGCTGTCTCCATCTCTTCCAAAATAAATAAACTTAAAAATTTTTTTGACAAAAAAATAATAATGGTATTTATATAATGAACGCATGAACACATTAACAAGTAAGCAAAGGCTTATATTCAAGCAAAGGCTTATATGTTCACTTCAGTGTTTTTAGAGTTATGATCAATAGTTTATTTGCAAAAAAAATGTTTAAAGCTGTCTATTCCACTTAAAATGGAATTTCATGTTCCATCGCATCATCTATAAAACTTATATGACCTGACTCCAAGACCATACCCACCCAGTTCTTCTCCCCCACTCTTTTCTTCTTGCTTAATTCCATTCCAAACCCACTGTTCTCCTTGCTATTTCTCCAACAAGGCATACATGATCTCACCTCAAAGCCTCATACTTTGACATTTCTTCTGCCTGGACACTCTGCCTTTTAATATGCACGTGGCTTCCCCATGTCTCAGCTCAGTATCAACTGCACTAGAGGCCTGGCCATCTCATCTGAAACAGCAATACCAACCCCTTCACACTGCCCCCTTACTTTGCTAAATGTTTTTCTTGACTCCTAGACCAATACCTGCCAAGAATCATTGAAACCAATGAAAGAATGATATAATGACTAAAAAACAATAATAAAAAGGCTTTGCTACTCAAAATATGGACATACAGCAAAATGCAGAGAAGCACCTTGTCTCTTCGTGAGGTTGGTAACTTATGTCTCAATGTAAACTCACCTGGGAGTAGATACAGGCATTTTAGGTTAAAGAAGAAATGGCTGGGACCTAATGATGTGTGGGTAATTGGCCCACAGAAGCACTCAGTTTTGTATCTTTTTTAAGCCACAGACCCAGGAAAATAAATGATAGAAACTTCCCTGTTTTTATTATGAAAGACAGCCCCATAGATAAACTCACAGAACCTCACATAAAAATAACCTGTATATTAAAAAAAATAAATGCATATTAACTAAATATACTAGAAACAATAAAAAACATGAGGAAATTAATATTTGATAGGAAATGGGATACATAGAGCCACCTTTGAATGGGCGGTTTCTAGGTAAGCACCAGCAAGACCTCAAGCCAAATGGGCTTCACTTACACTATTTACCTCTTTCTTCAATTAAGAGGAGGGAGGTGATTTAAAATATGAATCCCAGGCAAGTCTTTCTTCCTAAATATTAAGATGCCAGCAATGCTGGAATAATTAAGGCTGAACTAAAACATAAGTGGTTTTCGAGTTGCAGTTCTTCCATTTGGAAAACCTCGATGCTCCTTTATCAGGTCAGAAGAGCATCCTTGCAGAAAAATGGGTCCAAATCACTATAGACATGTCCCCAGTATAAATGAAAAATCAAGTTCATGCAGAGCTTCCGTGTCACTCTCTTAAAGAAAAATAAGTATGTTTCTGTAAGCCCAAAGCTCACCGGTGATCACAGAGCCAATGCTGAATAACCCAGTCTTCAAGGGCCATAATCGTATGGTTAAACTTTTCTTTTTTTCCTGATTGCTTTTACATTCAAATTAAATGAAAATCCCACTTGGGAGCTCCAGCCAAAGGTTCCCACCTTGAAGGCTTTTTAAAAGAACTTGAAAGAGACCATGAGTCACAGCCTTATTCCCCACCCTAGGCAAGCTCCAACTGGGGTCAGAGGAGGTGACCTGGGGGCCTCGCAGTCTTCAGGTCTCAGGGGACAGGCCTTAAGTAATGACGCGTGGCAAACAGCTCGCGCACACAAGCGTGCGTGCACACCACACACACGCACACACACACCTAATTCTTGTGGGCCGCTAGATGCATCCTCCTCTTCTCTTCTGAAGTCCAAACTATTTTAGGTTTTTGCATAGAGAGCCACTTCCTTCTCATGAGTAGGAGAAAGTACTGGAACACATGAAGACCAGAGAAAAGGACTTCCAGACCCAAGCAACGGCTGAGGAACAGGGAAAAGACTGGAATTAATCAGAACTGGGTGATTCCCTTAATAATGCATATCGCTTTCATTATGATAATAAAACATTCGGGGAAGTGGCGAGGCAGAGAAAGGAGGAGAAACTCTCTCTCTCTCTCTCTCTCTCTCTCTCTCTCTCTCTCTCGCCCTCTCCCTCTTCTGAAGGAAGCAGCAGCGTCTCCTTGCAGAACGACAACCCTGAGGATACAGCAGTTGTCTTCAAATCTGTGACCATAAAAAATCATTATCTCTGTGAAATACAGCAATTTGGGAGATAATCAAACGGTGACCAGGGGGCAGAGCTGCCAATCTGAAGGATTATGCTCCTGCGCGCCCGCCTGCGCCTGACCTTCCTGGGAGCCAGCTGTCGGCGCGGCGAAGACGCCCCATCCACTCCGGGCACATTCATTAGGCTGCCTTCGGTGCATGAGCCATTTGCATAACACCCCCGCTTTCTTAATTAGTACTTCATTTCTCCCTTGACTTATTTTGTGGCTAAGTTCACTGTCCTCCCCCCCCCCCGCCCCCCGCCCAACTCCTTGATCCTCTCTTCCCTTGCTGAAATATATGAAGGAGAGGAGGTGGGCCGGAAGGGTGAGAAGGAAAAACGAATCGGACTTGCAAATTAAGGCACTGGTAATTAGTCTATTAATATTTCCAGATTTGCGTGAGGTTTCTTCGTGGAAAAACTAGGAAGAGAGGCTGCTTGAGGAGAAATGTATCCGTGAAACTTCTAATTCTACTACCTGCCAATGGGCAGCGGGAGGGATAGGAGACGCAAACACGTTTGCTTCCTTCTCTGTCCCATTACTTAAGGTACACACTAACGCGGGGGTGATGAGTCGCTGGTGTTGGCTTTTCAGAATTAATATTAATTCCATCGGAGGGAGGGATCATGTCTATCCACTTATCATAGAACTGGTCTCAAATTCTAATGGGGGTTGGGCAAATCTTGTCTTAACCTTTCCATACATTCCCAATTTCTTACTCAGAAATCTCTTCCTGGATTATTCTATACAAGTGAAATGAAAAGATGAGCAAATATATTCAACATGTGATTATTACAGTTCTTTAGGATGGATAATTCAGATTCAAACAAAACCAAACTCTTCTTCCTTAAAGCCAGGGTTTATTTTACCTGATGTGAGGAGTAGAAATGCCTCATCTTCCTCACTTGACAGCTACAGCCTGTGAGATTACTAAATCTCAGATTCTGCTCATGAAGGGAAGTCAGATTCTGCTGCCTGGGCCCCGGGGGACATCTGATATCTTCCTAGAATAAAACAGAAAGAGACCTTTATTAAAAGCCACAATAAGTGATACTTAGTCCTGAGATGTATGGATGACATCAATAGAAAGAATTATTTCTAAAAAGTCTCACTTATTTCTAGATCTGCTACTTTCCTATCATTTCTTTAAACATTTAAAGTCTATAATATAAATCTTTCTGTTTGCACTACAATACCCACAGGAATTTTTTCAATCTGATATTTAATAAATCTTGAATCTTTATACTTATAGAAAGTATAATGCTACAGAGAGTAGACTCAGAAGGTAAGAAGAAAGAAGTCTTCTTGAAGTTGTAGTCTAGTTGAGGAGATAAGACACATTCATAAGCAAGATGATAACTATTCTATGGCAATGAATAGGTTAACATCATGAATGAAGGTGTCTTGGCCCAAGGTTTTATAGACTTATTGTAAATCATCTGTTGATTGCTCCTATAACATGAGTCATTGACCATGTCCTATCTCTCTGCACCTATATGTAACAAAATACTTCCTATGACCCAGGATCGTTATCGATATACTGATAATTCCAATATACTACCAATAATTGTTAAAGGGTTTACCTGATGCTTCTCAATACCAATAAAAAGATTAATTAGTAAATGTCACATGATATAGATTGCTCACAATTTTATTCTTATTTCCATGGTTGAAAATAATCAAAATGAAAAGCTGTAACCTAAACACAAGAACCTTTAAGTATAACTGCCTAAGGGGAAAAAGTCTTTAAGGCAGACTTTTTCATTGTTTCAGTGATTAGAAAAAATAATAATAATAACCAACTACATTTCTATGCCATTTGTGCTCAACATGTTAATTTAAGTCATAATCACTTTGAAAATTCTTAACCTCATTTCTTTAAATATGGCTTGATTTTCCTCCTCCAGTGGGCTCTGTAACCAAGCCAAACATAAAGTTTATAGTTTCATTGCAAAAAGTATTTTAGCAATACAGAGGGAGGGAATGCTTTCTAAAAATCTCTTGTACACCCCCCCAAACAGCTAACTCTATTTTATTGTAACTATTAAGCACATACACACATATATACAAATAAAAATAAATAAATAAAAAGGAGCCTTTGAACATCAATTCAAGAAAGAAAACATTTCAACTCCAAACTATTAATTTGGAGAATGCTGTAAGCAGCCCAAGAAAATAGTTTTTAAAAAGGAATTACACCTTTAAAAAAGATACATATTCAGTATTTTCCTTTCCAGACTATTTTTCTTAAAAAGTAAAATTTATAAATTACAATTATGTGGACAATATATATTTTTCACTATATATGCATATGCACTCGTACTGAGAATAAACACATTTATATATGAAACAATATGCAAATGATAATTTTTATGACTAACAGATTCTCTTTAATATGTAATCATGCACACATGCATAATTTATAAGTAACATATACCTCTTCACATTTCCAAATGCATTTCCTTTTTATTATTTCTTATTCATTCTTTATTTTCAACTGAAATCAAATCATTCTTTCACCAGGGACTTTTTCCTCTATCTTAAAAAGAAAAAAGTGAATGCAGTAATTGAATTTCTACAATTAAAACTCTGTAAGAATTCCATCTGCAAAGTTAAAAACACACAGGGCAAAGGAGAAGCCAAGAAGTTATACTGGCAGCAATATATATTACTCATGAGCAATAAGAGGGGGTAAAATAGTATGTGAAGCGATCATTTGAAATGTTAAGCTTTGAAATATTTGCCCATAATGTTATTTTAACATAGTTGGTTGCACTGAATGGATGTGGGTCTCTGTCCCAGGTGATACTTCTGTGAACATAAAGTGTCTGCAGGTGTTTGCCTCCAGGTAGGTCACTGAAAGACAATGCAAATGAGGACAATTTCCCCAGTAGCAGCAAACATAGAAATTAACAAGCAGAAACCTAGTAGACACTGGCATCCTTCTCTATAGCAAGATAAGTTTCGGGGCATTTTAAAATTTGCCCTCCATTAACTCCTGGATTACCCCATCCCTCATGTGTGCCACCAGGTCACAAGCAAGGAAACTGAATATAAGAAATTCTCAATTATCCACTTACAGAATATGCATTTTATATTTTATGCAGGGCATCTGTGATATCCCACAATGGCTACTGGCTGCCATGAGCCTTGTGTTTGTTTCTACAGCACACTCCTCTCCGTCCACTGGCCAGCATTTGGAGAAATAATTTTAGTACAAGCTTCAAACAGATGTCTGTCTCTCCCCCACAAAAGTTACATACTATATTTCTAGTTAAAGAGCAATCTTTTTGTAGATTGCAATCTTGTTTTAGATTATTACTACATATACTAGTTCCCTCTGATCATTTTGTCAGTACAGATCATTGAGAGGAAAGAAAGAAAGAGAGAAAGAGAGAAAGAGAGAAAGAGAGAAGGAGAGAAGGAGAGAAGGAGAGAAGGAGAGAAGGAGAGAAGGAGAGAAGGAGAGAAGGAGAGAAGGAGAGAAGGAGAGAAGGAAGGAAGGAAGGAAGGAAGGAAGGAAGGAAGGAAGGAAGGAAGGAAGGAAGGAAGAAGGAAAGAAAGAAAGAAAGAAAGAAAGAAAGAAAGAAAGAAAGAAAGAAAGAAAGAAAGAAAGAAAGAAAGAAAGAAAGAAAATAATTGGTATAATGAGCCAGGCTTTTTAATTTATGTTACTTAATGCTCTTCAAGATTCCATGCACTAGGTATTAATGTTCCCATTTCACAGATGAGGAAACTAAGGCATACATGGATTGAATAATTCCCTGAATACCACAGCTAGAAAGTAATGACGTATTTGATGCCAGGTTGCTCTGACTCTAAAGCACTTGTTTTTTTGCACAATAAAACATTGTTTTGGCTTTGTATGTTCACGTGATGTTTGCAAATGGTTTGGGTAATTGCAAATGAAAGGCCTCTACAAAATGGAAACATTCACAGTGCAGTGAAACTCACTTAACGAAGCAGCTCACAGATGTATATAACATATATAATGAAATCACTGGAATTTAACAACCTAGAATGATAGGACATGCATGCTAGTCAAGTCTGGCCAATGTAGATAAAACAGAAGAGATGGCCTCCTGAAAATGTTACTAGCATTCTGACCAAGATTTTTCATACATATCCTTGTAACTTACACCATCGCTGGTAATAAAATAGGAACCTGAATTCTACAACACCGAGGCAATGAAATGTCCTGCTATGGGACTGCTTAGCAACCAGATGTCCACAGTGGAAGGTCTGGGAAAGACAATTAAATACAGTACTTTCCCTCCAGGGCAATATTGATCAAAGGAGTAACACATATACATGTTTCATCATTCAAATGCTAATGAATCTATAAACCTCATTATTTCTTATCTATCTTTTGAGTTTCCACAGCAGTTTTTGGTGACATACCATATTTACGCCAGTAATGTTTGCACTTTTTATATGCATTTTTGGAGCCCAAAACAGACAGGAAACCATTAACCAAGGAAAAAATATTACATGAATATAATTCCATTGCATGCATTATTTGCAGACTGAGAATAAATACAAACTTTTCAACTCTCTCTCTGCTTGAAGTGTAACTTCTGTCAAACTAGGATTATTAGTTAGTTAGAATAACAATAATTATATAATTATTAGTTAGAATAACAATAACAAAACATGTATTAAGTGAGACACCAGAAAATATCTACAATGTGAATTTTGAAATTTTCAGAAGGTCAACCCTATGAAAAGGATGTTACTATGAAACAATCCTATGAAAAGTTATTATGTGCTTTCACACATATTGCATGATCTCTGGGCAACTGTCAGAGGGCTCAGCAAATACCAGCTGAAAAATTAGAGATTAAAAAACTCCTTTTCTTTCCCACTGGATATCCCTCTCTTTACTACACTTTTTTTGGTCATCATTGTCACTGTATGTTTGGTTTTAGAGTGCACAGTGATATAATGGAGACACGAGGACAGTTGGAGTCAAAAAAATCTGGGTTCAGACCTGCCTTGCTAACTATTTGCAAGATGACCTTGAGCAAGCTAATTCATCTCTTTGAGCCTGGGTGTTTTCACGTATAAAATGAGGATAATAATTATTATTGCTAGCTATGTGACCTAATGTAACTTTCTCACCATTTCTGAGATGTGGGCTTCTTCTATATAAAACGAAATTAGTATCTACTTTAAAGGGTGTGGCAAGGATTAAATGTGATAA
This sequence comes from Hyaena hyaena, assembly GCF_003009895.1. Taxonomy (NCBI): domain Eukaryota; kingdom Metazoa; phylum Chordata; class Mammalia; order Carnivora; family Hyaenidae; genus Hyaena; species Hyaena hyaena. Next base: position 410,325 of record NW_024081874.1, read on the forward strand.
TAGCTCCACACACATAGCACAGTACCAAGTACGCAGTGGGTTCTAAGTAAATCAGTGTCAGTTAGCAATTTATGCTACAAATCCATGCTTCTGGCAGGATATTTATAAAATAACACCAACAATCAGAGATAATCTTTGACTGTTTTGGCGTACTATCTTCTTTCTATGTATGCACTTTTGTATGTAATTGAGATTATATTTATCCATAGTTTCATAGTTGCTGTAACAATTTATCATAGAATGAATATTTCCCCCAATCATATAAATTCTTCATCATCATTATTTCAATATCAGCATAATATCACACTCTGGGGTATAATATAATTTGTCTAAGTAAATTATGGCTTTGCTATGATACCTATTATACTCTATCATTAGCCACATTTCTGAATATTTCTGTTTAGTCTATTTATTAAACTGCTTGTCTGTAGCCTTGTATCATGAGATACATTGAGTTGGAAAAGTTTGGGGAAGCAAATACAAAGAAGGATCAATTTCCACAGCAGCAATGACAGAAAGTTCCAGGAAAACACAATATTGGTACAGTAACTAAGGAAAGAGAAATGAGAAAAACACAAGGAGACCTCCTTTTCAAACCCCTGCAGTTTGACAAATCTATAATTTAAAAAAAGTACTGAATAGAGAATTTTTGATATTGCAGAAAGCCACTGTATATTGAGAAAAAATTCCTTGGGACAGACCTGAAAGCCATAGCATCAGTAGCTCAAATGCTGTTATTCTGTACACAGTCAAGGTGGGTCTAGAGAACATTAGATGTTCATAGATCTGAAAATTAGGCATGACTTTAAAATCCTTCAGAAGAGCAGGGGAGACCTGTCCTTGATGTCCTCACTGTTTAAAAAATTCTCCCCTAAAACCACCTACAAGTTTTTCTTGCAAAATTAAGTGTTAAAAAAAAAAACTCCAAAGGAGTTTACAAATCAGCTAGATCCCCTTGTGCAAAATGTACATTTGTTAAAATGCAAAACAAAAATGTGTTGAAATTACATTTAGATGGAGAATGTGAATGACAATAACCAACCGCCATACCTCTGTTCCCTTTGATGAAAGAGGCTCCTTACTTCTAAACACAAACTGGATAAACAGTTCAAAAATAAAGGTAAAGGAAAAGAACGTGAGAGGCTAAGTCCAAGGGGCTTGGATCACAAGTTGCAAACCTTTTACTTAAGTCATCCTTGGAGTGCAGAAGCATTTCTACAGACTCAGACTTGGGAGCAGGATCATGTTCAAGGCTACACAGTACACTGCATCTGTTTTCTTGGATACTGTGAGAGGAAAGAGTTTGGCAAATTTGAAGAGAAATGTGATCTGTTGTCTCACTCCTTCCATTTAGTCCATGAAAGGTGCTGAGGAGAGCTTTTCCACATTCAACAAGTTTGTTGCATCCCTTATTAAGAAACTAGGTACATTTTCCTTCTCCTCCAGTCTCCTGTTCATACAGCCCTCCTTATTGGGCCTGGGGTTTTGTCTAAACAAAATTACCATAGAGCCTGGGGTAGGACTCAATCTCTTATCCTATCAATCTTTATATCTGGTGGTTGCAGTTGTAGCAATAAATTTCTGTTTATTGGAAGTCCCCTGGGCGTGTGACTTGATACCAGAGACTTGGGGAGGAGAGTGGAGACATACCTCGCACTAGGACCACACGCTTTCAGAGCTGCCAATCTGACAAAGACCAAAGTACAACAGGATGCCCAAAGGAAAGTACAAACCAAGAGGAATGGAAAGCCTTCACTTCTATCCCATTCGCAGAGCTATCTACAGCTTTAAAGATATGGTTTCATATAAATGGCATATGTGTTATACCGGGGGAGTCAAAGAGTATGACTCAAGTCAAATAAATCCATGTGAAAATTTAAGTTATAAAACAATGTTCTTTTCTATTTATAACAACTTACACCTAGCTATCCCAAACCCTACTGTAAGGGTGGCATACTATCCAAAGTCATTACAAAGGCTAGGTCAAGGTCAACAACTATCTCACAAAGTCTGCACATGGGCCATATTTTTTAAAATCTCTAAACTACCCATTCCTGTACATTTCAGTAATTGTGTCTTCGGTTGTCAAATGCCAGACAATTGTTTCTGTTACTTGTCAGAGACTCACAACCCTGTTCTTTGGCCAAACTTGAAAGCTTCGTGGATGAAGAAAAAAATAATCTACATCCGAGAATACATTTGATACTAGCGAAAAGCTGAGTCAACTTGTGTCATGTATTAAATTCCCCTAGAAGGAAATGTCCAGCGTACCTTCTGACACAAGTCCCTCCCCCCGTCACCTTGCACACCTTCTGCCGCTGTGTCCTTCTAGTGTTGCCCAGTCACCCCACTCGTTTCATCCTCTTTGTCCTTGTTTACTAATATGGCTACCATCAACTTTTTTTTATTATAAATTATTTTCTAAAACTAAACTGGGGCAACCAAACTCATTTTCAGCAAAAGACCTCAGGCTGAGAAAAGAGTAGCCTCCCAGAAGTGAAAGAGCAAGGTTTTATTTACTATGGTATTCAGTCTATTCATCTTTTTTTTTTTTATTGGCATTGCAATGACATTTGAGGTAAACTGTATTGTAAATTTAAAAAAAAATTTTTAATGTTGTATTTATTTCTGAGAGAGAATGGCAGCATGAGCAGGGGAGGGTCAGAGAGAGAGGGAGTCACAGTCTGAAACAGGCTCCAGGCTCCGAGCTGGCAGCCAGCACAGAGCCCGACGCGGGGCTCGAACCCACGAACCGCGAGATCATGACCTGAGCCCAAGTCGAACTCTTAACTGACTGAGCCACCCAGACACCCCAGTAAATTTTTTAATGTATCTGTTTAAAGCCTCACAATTAAATGACTACTGTTAATTCCCAATACAAATGAATACTGGACACATTAATATCCCTGATTTCCATAATTAAGAGAAGAGTTGTGGAAAAAAAAAAATCTTTTTTGTAAGGGAAAGATGAAGAAAACTGTCTCAGACTGGGTAGAATTGTAATATAACAGCAAGAGAATTATTTAGATATGTTTTCCATTCAAATTCCCAGAACAAATCAATGGAAATGGAGAAGGACCAGGGAGGAGGAAGCAGAGAGGGAGAGAAGAAGGGAAAAAGGAGAGACTGAGTGCGGGACTTTTTGTTATGTGATATTTCTCCATGGTAAATATCAAACTTAGTGGTCAATTTTCAAGATTAATATACCTTAAGAATATCTATAGATTATCTATAAATTAATACATGTACATGGACTGGTTTTTTTGCCCTTTTCTGCACTGGGCCCCTGCATTCCCTTTATGCATTTAGCATTGTGCTGTGCTGTGGCCTATGAGAAGACACTCTAATCTTGAGTCTCAGTAAGAGACAGACTGACTAGATGACCTTCATTTCAACAAGTCACTCATTCACTGGGCCTCTCTATGCACCCATATCCTGTTATAAATGTACTTTGAACACATTCTAGAGTGATTAAATCATTTTAAGCTTCCTGGCTTCTATAAAATATGGTTATTTCTCTCCACGAGTTTGAAATCATCATTCATTAAAAAAGAAATGCTGATTATCAAACCAAAGCAGAACAGAAGTGACAAAGCAAAGATTAAACAACCATGGGCATTCACCAATGATGTCCAGAATACAAATGATCATGTAAGATATAGTTTATTGTACTAAGCCACTTTTATCCAAATTTATCAAGTATTCATTTTAATAACTTTCAATGCCTTACTTCCACCATTTACATTTAAATGCAAATCTTATTTTGTGATTCTACTAAAGATCTTATATAGAAGGAAGGGAAATTACTATACAAATGCCATTACCTAGAAGTTTGAAATCCTAAGACTACAAAAGGGTTAATTAATTACATTATCTGTAGCATTACCCTGGCTACATTCTGCCTGGAAGGCATATGGATCCACTCAGCTGCTGAATTTGAAAGAGCTGTGTCCTTTCCATGCAGAAGAAAAATCATCGACATTTCTACCCCCACCGTGAGCACTAGATATTTCTTTCCCCCTGATTATTGTGTTTCTGGTGAAATAATTAAAAGAACCAACCAAAATATAAGTACAAAAATATTTCATGCCATTCTGAAAATCTGAGTATTGCGTAATATATTTCAATCAGTTCCTAGTTATTAAGTTTCTATTATGTTCTAGTCAAAGTGCTAGACATCAGGGAGGGCTGGAGAGATTCAAAGATGAATGAGACACAGTGCTTGGGAACCAGGAACTTGTATCAAAATAAGTTCACAAGAGATTAAGCAGAAAAGAACATTGAAAAAGCATCCCAAGATTCAATTTGCTAAGAAAGCAGTGATGGTGTGTCAACCATTTGCTAAGCTCTTTATGCAGTCCAAATTAAATGTATAATTGTTTAGCTCATTTAAGATTTTCCTTTCTCTTCTTTCTTTTCTTTCCTTTTTATAATATTCCTTCTTCTTACTTCTTTCATCTTTGTTCTCTATTTTGCTTTTTCTAAAAAGCAAACAAAAACTGAGGACTCTAACAGATGAACATAATTTCATAGGGAAAAAATACCAAAAGGCAAAGGGAAACTTAGGGTAGACAAGTGATTGAAATGGGATAAAATTAGTATACCAAAGAGTACACCTGTGATTAAGAACGGATGGCAAGGGTGCCTGCATGGCTCAGTCAGTTAAGCAGCCAACTTCAGCTCAGGTCATGATCTCACAGTTTGTGGGTTCAAGCCCCGTGTCAGGCTCTGTGCTGACAGCTCAGATCCTGGAGCCTGATTCGGACTCTGTGTCTCCTTCTCTCTCTGACCCTTCCCAACTCACACTCTGTGTCTCTCTGTCTCAAAACTAAATAAGCATTAAAAATAATTAAGAAAAAAAAAAAAAAAGAATGGATGGCAAATGATCTCTGAGTTCCCTGGTGGCCAAAGATAAAGAAGACAGAATTCTTAGTTTCCTCCAAAATATTAGTACCATTTCAGCAGCTGCCAAGAAGCAGCAAGTTTATCCTAGTGTTAAGTTAGAGAGAACATTCTTTAAATCCACAAGAAGGATGTTGTATGGAGCAGCAGACAATAATATTCTCCACAACACCCAATACCCAGTCAGAGTGTGATCTTTGAGTATGAAACAGCAGAGATTCTATTTGGTGCAGTATGGTTGTAGAGAGACAGAAAATGTCCAAAATCTGAATCATGTGCAACATGAGGTTCTCTCTCTCTTTCTCTCTCTCTCTGTGCATACACACACACACACACACACACACACACACACACACATACACACTATTTAAAATTAACATTTTGCATCAGATAATGTTTTCCTGATTTTGAAAGTGTTCTTTAACTCCGTAATTCTTAAGGGGAGAAGGAAACAGAGAATTAACAAGGAAAAACTTCTATTGCATGGGTAACTCTTATTCCAGCTCAAAGACCTACCCAAGTTAGAAAACGAACAACAGGGCACTAAATCTGATGTCAGTAATGAAGCTTTAGAAAAAGATAAATACTCAAGCTAAGCAGAGTTGAACATAAAGACTAAAGAAGACAACTGACAGTTTAAATTGAAAACAAAATAAAAGGAGATTATTTTTAAAAATTGTTGTCCTCAGTCCTCCCCCTCAAAAACAAATTGTTTAGAAAATTCTCATGAATGAATAAGACATGAAATTATCTGAAGTTAAAGTATTTAGCTTCTTACTATTATAACTAGCATTGAGTCTGAAAAACTGCTTCTATAGATGGAAGGTTTTTTCTCAAAGATACACTTACAACTTAACAATATTATTGGTAATACTTTGTTTTATGGAATTATAATATTTTTAAAATTTTTATGTTTATTTATTTTTGAGACATAGAGAGAGAGAGAAAGAGAGAGAGGCAGAGCACAAGCAGGGGAGGGGCAGAGAGAGAGGGAGACACAGAATCCGAAGCAGGATCCAGGCTGTCAGCCTGTCAACTGTCAGCTGTCAACTGTCAGCACAGAGCCCAAAGTGGGGCTCAAACCCACAAAGTACAAGATCATGATCTGAGCCAAAGTCAGCTGCTCAACCAACTGAGCAACCCAGGAACCCCATTTTTTATGGAATTATAATATTTTAATTTAAAAAGTCAAGTGTTACTTTATTTTTCATTTTCAAGAATTTTTTTTTACTTTGTGGTTAGCTTTTTTAAATATGAATTATTTCTATTGAATTTAGCAACTAATATTTTTATCAAAATCATTGTGGTAATATTTAAATTTTTATAAGTTTCTGTTTTTACTTAACATTCTATCGTAGGTTTATATACTTTAAAATTTTGATTTGCGCTGGAACTTTATCATCATAGATTCTTTTATGAAGCTTGATAATTTTAAAAATAAAATACCATGATTATTACCCAATGTTTCCAAATGACACAGTATAAATATTAAAATGTTTTCCTTGTCTTTTTGTGCTGGCAGTGCAATCATAAATAAGCCTGAGAGATGAAACTGCTCCCACTATCAACTCTACATTGTTGACCACCCACATCAATTTCTCCAACCATCTGAACAGAATTAACAAACTCCCCAAAATGCAAAAACAAAACAAAACAAATGTTTACGTTATGAGTTTACTACAATCTGTTCTGCTCAATTGTCCACCTAAGATCGAGTGAATACCTATTCTGTGATTGGGTGGCATGGTCAAAAAATTAGAGTTCCAGGGCACCTGGGTGGCTCAGTTGGCTAATGCCCAACTTTGGCTCAAGTCATGATCTCAGGGTTCAAGCCCTACCTTGGGCTCTGTGCTGACACCTTGGAGCCTCTGGAGCCTGGTTCATATTCCGTCATCTCCCTCTCTCTCTGCCTCAGCCCCACTTAATCTCTCCTTATCTCTCTCTCTCTCTCTCTCAAATTAATAAACATTAAAAAAAGAATTGTTAAAAAATTAGATTTTCATGAGAATGTAGCATACAGAGAAGGAGAAAAAATTTAATAATGTCAACACTTTTGTTAGAAAACATGCAATTCGACCTTTAAAAAACTCACTGAATCTTATTTTTTGTTCACTTGCAAAATTACGTTGACCTTAGGCAAGTCACCAAAAATCTTTGCATCTTAATTTCCTTACTTTGCATATGGATATACTGAAATAAAACTTTCTGGTTTAGAGGGATGTCTTGTAGTATAACATATTCATAATTAAGTGACTATGAAGTGTAAACGGCAAGCATTCCTTGTTTCCAGGAAGCCATAGATCATTTTAAACCTCAAATTGTTTCTGGTAGCATAGTAAGAGGGTCTAGTCTCTTGTTTGGAAGAATTGGGTTAATGTAATATAAACTAAGTAGTTACACGGCACTATACAACTTAGAGTTAGTCAAAATTGGTCATCTTCTAGGTACATGGTTTGCATAAGACCCAATAACTAGTTACATTGCATATTTTACTGCACTGATGACATCTTTTGTTGTCCTATTATTGAAGACTATACTCTCATAGCAGGCATTCACCCATTCCGATCATGGCCACGTACCCAAAGTACCAAAATCCTACACAAATTGTCATTTCAAAACTGACAAACTTCAGCCAGTTTGGTGGCAAATTCAGTCAACCAGATTGGTGCCTTATAGATAAGATTATTTGCTAAATAACGGACTTTTCTTTATATTTCAGGAATCTATTTTGGCTCCTTATAGGGAGTCAGAGAGAAGGAGGTTTAGCAAGATGTGTACTTTGAGTCCAACCAAATAAATAAGTCAGAAAGAATAGATCTTCTGTGAGCACAGGTCATTTTCTGTGTTCTCAAGTTGACTGTGACCTAGAGATGAATCATTTTATCATCTCTTAGGAAAACTTCTCAAGTCTGCTGTTTCTTAATTTATAAAATGGGAAGGCTGCTTGGAGGAATTATGGTCTGTCATCTGGAAAGTGTTTTGAGCTCCCTCACAGTCGCTGGGCAGCATTTATTGAGCGCCCACTGTGTGCTTAGCACTGTGCAAATACAAATGTGTCAGGTTAACAAATCACAACCCTTCTGGCTGCAAAATAATTCTTAAAAACCCTCAGCTCCATTAATATTCCACGCCATTTGGTGGAGAAAGGTCTAAATTCTATTGCTTTTGCCTTTACAGATAATTTATGAAAAAAAATGAAATATTAACTAGGAATGTGGTAGAATGGCTTTCTGTTTCACTAGGAGATGACAAATGAAGCCGCATAGGCACACATTTGAATAAGGAATTATCAATCAACCTCAAACTTGACCCACAGCTGTCATCCCAATAAATTAATGTTTACCATTTTTAAGTATGTGTAGGACATCTGGAAACACACACAGGCTGTGGCTGGCGAGAAATCTCCAAGAAATAGTATATCAAAAGCTAATTATAGCAGCAGCGAGCCCAAGTGTCATTTTGTTATGGTGAATTACAGACGGGGAGCTCTGTCACCGCAAACTGTTATTCATAACTAAATCATAATGCTTTTAAGTTTTAATTAATCTGCTTAGCTTTAGTTGCAAGGGAGAAGCTTGCTTAACTGTTAAGCCACCAGGGCTCTCTCTCGGGCTACCCTGAAACTGCATCTGAGCACCTGAGGGAGCAAGACCACATTATCAGGCTGACATTGTGTCTATTAAAGAGAATTTCTTTTAATATGCCAGAGTCTGAATATTTCTTTCTATTTCATTATCCAAAAACCAATTAATTTTCCATAAGAGCACCAAATTAATTACAAAATACTATGGAAATCAGAGACGTCTCTCCTTCTGCACCATTATGGAAATGCCAAGCCCCTTGGCAGCAAAGTGTTTCGAAGGTACTAGTTTTTCTCTTTAGTTACCATTTTATTTGTGATGTGGGGAAAACCCTTATGAGCTGGTGCTTTATTTCTCTGCCACAAGACTTATTTCTTCTGATTGCTTACTCAGCCCATGCTCTATTGAATCATCCTTACCTCATGAAAGTTAGCTGGAGAAAGGGAATTTTTGCATTAAGAAACTCACTCTTACTCATTGTGACTTCTTGGGTTTTCCTCGTCTGCCCAACTAGACTATAAACTCCTCAGGAGCAGGGCTGTGTTTTAAATTTATTGTATATCCATATTTTCTCCTAGCTACACTTGGGTATAAACTTCTGTTCTGGATCCATTCTAGGCATTTAGTAAATCCTAGTCAGTTGAAAGAGAAATTTAAATTTCTTGGATTTGCAATCCAAAATAAATCCAAAAAGAGAAACAGTATGTTGGTTTCTTCACCAAACAACCCAGGGAAAAAAACAATAGCCATAACTGTGGCTTCTTAAAATTCTGTTATATTGGGGCGCCTGGGTGGCTCAGTCGGTTGGGTGTCTGACTTGGGCTCAGGTCATGATCTCACAACTCGTGGGTTCAAGCCCTGTGTCGGGCTCTGTGCTGACAGCTAGCTCAGAGCCTGGAGGCTGCTTCAGATTCTGTGTCTCCCTTTCTCTGTGACCCTCCCCTGCTCACACTGTCTCTCTCTGTCTCTCAAAAATAAGTAAAAACATTAAAAAAAATTTTTAATAAATAAATAAAATTCTGTTACACAAATTTTCTTCCCTTCTGAGGAATTTAGCACAACCTTGTGAAAAGGGAAAGAATGAAAAGAAATGCAAAAAACATGTATGCAGGGTGTTAATATTTGATTATAAAATTTTAGTATTTCTGAAATAAAGACCTTGTGTAATGTTCAACCTTTTATTTAAAGGGTAGAATCTTTTCAGTTAAAATAAGAGGACCCTTTCTCCCCCTAAAAGTCCTTGGACCAAAGCAGGTAACAAGGGTCCTGGTGTCTCCTTGGATTTCCCTTGGCCCCGGAAGTGACACCTCCACTTCTACAAAGAGGCCTTGGTTTCTGAAAATACTCTCTGAAAATAACTGGGAAAATATTCCTGAAGACAAAGTACACCTCACGCTGCATCTGTTTCTCTGAAGCATCCAGTACTATGCCTTGACTAGCAGGCATTTAACTTACATTTTGTGGATTCATCAAAAGGGTCAGTGTCTTTCATTGCTTTTTTTCTTGAATTACTGATTTCTCAGGATATTTTCCTCTATCTAGATTAACTGAGATTTAAAGTGCAAGAAATATGTTCTCCATGGTTTTTGTCATCATGTACTAATTTAGCAAGCAGATGAGTTTATGGTTAAAACCCTATAATTCATGCAGCAGTAGACAATCATTTAACTAAAGGCTCTCTTTAAAACAGCTTTCAAAGAACTATTTGCTTTAAAAGCAAAAAATGGCCTTCTTCCCTAGAATCGCAGGTCAGTTTCACTATTCAAATGGAAGATCCCATGGGTGCACTACCTGTCTTCTAAGGCTTCTTCCAACCTTCAGAGTCTACAATCCTCTGGCTAAATAAAAGTAGATTCTCCTATTCCACATATCAAATAATGCCGCCACTTCTCCTGTATTTGTTTCCTCAAGAGAGGTGAGGAATTAAAGATGGAAGAGGAAGTGTCCATATTTAATCCTTACTTCAAGTACAGGAAGGCAAAAGATTTTAATTGCCTCTATTCAGCAAATAATTCCATCTAGTACTTTAAAACATTATTATGGATTAGTGCAGCTCCATCAAAGTGCTAATCATACTTTAAAGCCTCAAAACATAGTCATTTAAATTGAATTAAATAGAGTAAGTATGAAAGGTACAGGAGAATTTTGTACACCCTATTTCTAATGAAGAAACACAGGCATAGAATAGCTTAAAAGACCCCGCTAAAGGCACTCTCTGAGTCAGGAAACCAACCTCTTTGAGCCACGGAGGCTTGCTTCCTTCCAAACAGGTTTTGTCCTTGAAGCCTATATTTATAGAGTGTGTGTATATATTTATATGTATATGTATATGTATATGTATACGTATATTTATATATAAAATCTGTCTTATGTCCATCTGATGTCCAGCCAAAGAACCAGGAGGAGAAGGAAAATATTTTCTATCCATCCCTATATATGTATCCTTGTCAACTGGGTACCTTTCTTTTTCTGGAACCTAGTTGACAGGGATACATATGTAGAGATGGGTAGAAATGGTTTTCCTTCTTCCCCTCCCGGTTCTTTGGCTTGTCTAATAATCAGATTGACATTAGATATATTAACAGAGAAAAACAAATTTAATTTTATATATACAGGAGCCCCAAAGATATGAGATCAAGAACAAGCCTAGCAGTTGAGGTTCATATGTATCCTGAGCTAAGGAATGGGATTGGGGCTCGGGGCCTCAAAGGGAAGAAAGACAATCCACAGGAAAATAGGAAGAGCAAATGTTCGGCAAACAAACGGTTGCCATATCAGGCAGACACAATGAGACACACAGAGGAGTCTGATCTGCAGGCCACGCTGAGCTTCCTCCACTTTGCCACATCTAGCCTATACTCTTCTTTTCCTAAAGTTTATTTCTTTATTTTGAGAGACACAGAGAGAGCACAAGGAGGAGGGGGAGGAAGAGATAAAGAGGCAGAGAGAGAATTCCAAGCAGGCTCCACACTGGCAGCGCAGAGTCTGATGTGGGGCTCGAACTCATGAACCGTGAGATCACGCCTGAAGCCGAAATCAGGAGTCAGTGGCTCAATTGACCAAGCCACTCAGGTGCCCCTAGCCTCTCTGTCGTTATCTCTAGATAGCGCTCTTCCTAGACCAGGCCCTCTGTCCAAATTCTCGGAGGCGCTTACAGGGCAGGTCAAAAGCTCTGCCTGAGTCCGTTGGGCATTGATCGCCTTCGGCTCAAAATAATCCATATGCCAATGTGGCACATTTTGGGGAGGCTCATTCTGAACCCCTTCAACTAGGCTTTCATTTTCCTTCATGAAACATTATTTTTTTCATTCCTGTCATAAAACAAAAATAAGTTAAAAACAAGAAAAAATGTCTTTTGATTTGATTTCGAATAGGGAAGAAAAGCTAATGCTGGCATAATAATCACTAAAACACTGCTTAAATCTGCATCTGACTCACGGCCAACATCAGAGGACAAGTTGAAACAGCGGTGGATAAATAATTAAAACATTTGAAGGCATTAGGTTCATATTTTCTTTTAATAAAATTACGTATTTTGAGCCTACAACGATAAGCCTCTAAGTGTGCCTCAGCCAAGGTTCTCTGAGTTCGCCACTCCCTTCCAATGCATGTTCCTTTAATTTAAAATGATCATGGGAACAATTGAGCTCCATTCTTGCCTCTGTGTCAGCTCCTGGCTCAGACAGGGGAAGGCCTTTTTTCCCCCACGAGCCTAACAGACTGTTTCACGTGTGCAAATACACGAATATGCGAAACACAACTAAGTCAGGCCTGCTGTAGTAGCTGCCCCTCCATGTCATGCCCAAGAGTCACCAGGAGAATGAGTCTTTTGGGGGGAGGAAGTCTTAGCCAAAATTCCAATTTCAAATGGCCACCTCTTTCTAGAGTACCTAGATTTTAGCAAACAAGGTCCCAGATGTCAACAACTTGTATGCTGATCATCGTGAGACAGATGAGGAAACCAGACACAGGGAAGTTAAATGACTCACCTGAGGACACACAGCTAGAACTGGCCAAGGACATATACTACAACACTACAGTCTTTTTTATTTTTTATTTTTTTTACATTTATTCATTTTCGAGAGAGAGAGAGAGAGATCAAGTGAGGTCAGAGAGAGAGAGACACACACATATTGGGAAACAGGTTCCAGGCTGTGAGCTGTTAGCACAGAGCCCAACATGGGGCTCGAGTTCACAGACCATGAGATCATGACCTGAGCCGAAGTCAGAGCTTAACTTACCAAGCCACCCAGGCACCCCTACAACACTGCAGTCTTGCAATGAGCTGAGAATAATAAAAACTGGATTAGCTGTGGTAACAAACAGCTCAGAGCCTGGAGCCTAATTCAGATTCTCTGTCTCCCTCTCTCTCTGCTTCTCCCCTGCTCATGCTCTCCTCTCTCTGTCTCTCAAAAATAAACAAATGTCGAAAAAAAATTTTTTAAGAAAAAAATGAGAAAGTACAAGGGCACCTGGGTGGCTCAGTCATTTGAGCATCTGGCTCTTGGTTTCCACTCAGGTCATGATCTCACAATTTGTAAGTTGGAAGTCTGCATTGGACTCCATACTGACAGAGTGGAGCCTGCTTGGGATTCTCCATCTCCCTCTCTCTCTACCCCTTCCTCACATGAATGTGTGCACTCTCTCTTTATAAGTAAGTAAGTAAGTAAGTAAGTAAGTAAATAAATAAATAAATACCTTCAAAAAATAACCCTCTTTTATCACCTAAACCTGAGCCCATCAGGCAAGCTTATTGTAAAGAAGATCATACCAGAAGCCATAAACGAGTTATACAATCCTCACTCTCAGTCTTAAATAGACCTAAAAAATTCTTCAGAAGACAACGTAAATGCTGACATAAACATTAAAACAATTTGGCTTTTCTCTTTACTAGTTTCAGTGCTACACGAGTATGTACCCATGGTACCCACAGATATAGCCACATACTTATCCCTAGCTTTTTCATAACTTACATCACATAATTTCCAATGCAAGTATAAGCTCCTTGGAAATAGTAACTTTGTCTCTTCTTATACAAAATTCTCCTTTACAGTATTTGTCTATTAGTTGTGCCCATATTTGTCTATGGATGGAGTTTGTCACCTCATTTGAACAATATTCTCAAGCAGCTGAACACTGGAGGGTATGGGATCAATTCACACTCTGGCAGATACTGGGTGCTCACCACCCAGTAACTAATCTGCCTCCAATAGTCTTCATATTTTGTTTTTAATTTTTTAAAATGTTTTATTTACTTCTAGGAGAGAGAGAGAGAGCATGAGCAGCGGAGGGTCAGAGAGAGAGGGAGTCACAGAATCTGAAACAGGCTCCAGGCTCTGAGCTGGCAGTCAGCACAGAGCCCGACGTGGGGCTCGAACCCACAAACCACAAGATCATGACCTAAGCGAAAGTCGGACGCTTAACTGACTAAGCCACCCAGGCACCCCGATATTTTAACGTGTTTAGTCATAGTGCTGGGCACCAAGCATATCCTCAAAAAGTACTGTTGATCCATATCGACTCCCCTTCACTCTAAAATTTTTGAAACTCAAATAGGTTAGTTAATTCCTTTCTTAAAAGGCTCAAAAGTTGCACCAAGTTGTTAGATGAAATAATCAGCTGGTTAATCTTTTTTTTCAATCACCAGGTAGGCACATCCTGAAATAAAGAAAACTCCATTAACTTCTGTGTCCCATTTGTTCCGTGTCTTGGCTTCCTAGTAGACTGTGAGATTCCTAAGTTCTGAACTATTTCTTGGTTTGACTGCGCACAGGACCTAGTAGAGCATGATGTACACACAGGCCTTTGGTGCGTGCCACTCTTAACATCCCAAGTATGGCAGCTTCACAAAAGAAGATTGCTCTCTGTGCCCAGTCACCTGGGAGGACAGGCTCTTCAGGTACCATTTCCAGAGATACAATCCTTAGATGGTACCAGTGGGGGAAATCTAGAGCAAGTTGTCAGGACACTTCGTCCAGCTTTAGTACTTTGGACAATAAAGGCAGGTCATTAAGCACTTGGGTTCCCACTGTATCTTAGCCTGCTCTACCTCCATCTCGTGAGAAGCATGGTGGTTAAGAACACACACTCTGGTGTCAGATAGTGTCTGGGCTCAAATCCCAGCTCAGCTTCTGATTAGCTTTGTTACTTAACCAAATTACTCAATTTCTCAAAGCATGAGAATCATCATTTAAAAAATACTTATAATAGTAACAACAATACTTTCCTCATGGAGTTGTTATGAGAATTAAGTGAGTTATAGGTATCAAGCACTTAGAACGGTATCTGCCGCGATACCATATGTTTGCACATACGGGTAGATTAGGAGGAAGCTAAAGGAGGATAATGTGGGAGAAGAAGGGGAAAAATAGTGGGGGAGAGGGGAGGGAGGCAAACCATGAGAGACTCTTGAATGCTGAAAACAAACTGGGACTGATGGGTGTGGGGGTGGAGGGGGGAGATGGACATGGAGGAGGGCACTTGTGGGGATGAGCACTGAGTGTTACATGGAAACCAACTTGACAATAAACTATTTAAGATAAATAAATAAATAAATAAATAAATAAATAAATAAATGTGACTTTTGGGTCTAATGAAAAAAATGGATCTGCTCCATAATCAGCTCTTAGCAATGTTAATGCCATCTATCTACCTTTGATAGCATATGGGAGAGAATTAAAAGTGCTATGCAGTGTAAGATGTATGATGGGATCCCCTCTTATGTCATGGTTCTAACAAAGAAAATCTCTCTGCAGAAATAACTTTTCCCATCCTCAAAAAAATTGTCATGGTGACGAGGATTTTTGGTTAGGTGGCATTACAGGATTGACTGTTTTCTCCCTTCACTACACAAAAATATTGAGATTATCTACCTTCTGAGGTAGGAAGGGCTAATGATCTTATGAGATTATTATCTACCTTCTGAGGTAGGAAGTGCATAAACACAGCAAAGCTGATGAAGAAATGCTAAGACATGGTACCAAGATATGCTTGATCTTGACTCCTGTGTACGGACCACTAGGAATGGCTTTCTCAGAACTGCTGACCCTCCCAATCCAAATGATGACACGTAAGGAGAGCAACATGATGACAATGGTCTCTGCTTCCTCCTCCCATCTCTGCCTGACCTCTTTTATTTGGAGGAGAGGGTTTCACAGGCTGGTTGTCTTTTTTCTTTAAGGTTGAGTTATTCCGTTCATTCTTTTCTGGTAGAGAGCAGAGTTCCTTCTCAAGTCAATGGGGGTCCTCAGAGTCACTGGGAGGGGGAGGAGAAGGAATGAGAGCTGCAAAAAGCTACCCTTAGAATCAAATAACATTTCAATTGAATGACCTGAACTAGCAGTTTTAAGGAGCAAATGATGAGGTTCTGTATGGAGGTTGAGAAATGCAATCATCACGGAAGGATTAAAATAAACGGTGCAATGAACCCTGGTCTTCCTTCTCCCCTTGCCTCAACACTCCCTCCCCTTGACAAATACACAAATCTACATGGGTGCACACCATTTCAGAGGGTAATTATCCAAACTGTCTAGAACAAACAAAACAAGTGCAAATGTTATGTCCATGTTTAATGAAGACTTTGGAGTAGATCAGTGAAGTGAAACCCATTCTGCTATGGTCACGCTTTCCCATCCCCTGACCCCTCACACATGCAGCCAATAAGGGGCCTCATTTGAAATTCAGAGGCTCCGAGGCCGAGATTTAATAACAAAACTGGCACCTGTCACTTTCTCTGTATATCGGCTGCACTCTACTGCTTTAACCATTAAAAACAACTCATCTAGGAGAAAATATAAAGTGACTGCCAAGGAATATTTACTCTTCAGGCCTTCAATGACCTCTCAAGAAGCCTTGAGGTGTGTGCAGCTAATTGTAAGGAAGAAAACAACTTGTAAGAAGCTATTCATGTGATTTAATTTCCACTGTGCCCCTTTTTATTTTTATTTGCTTGCCCTAATCAAGTGGTAACCTGGCATTCATGTCTTTGCACACACAAACAGCATTTTTTTTTTTTTTTATGAAGAAGCTAAAACTATCAAGTGGGTGATGTAAGTGTGTATGTGTATTCCTAGGTCTCTGGATCTCTGGGCTTGGGGGGGTGGGGTTATAAGGTACAGTTTAGTCTAAAATTATTTATGTGTTTGTTTATGTTTATTTATTTTGAGAGTATGTAAGCACATCTGCATGAGCAGAAGAGGGGCAGAGAGAAGGAGGGGGAGAAGTGGGGAGAAGTAGAGAGAGAGAGAGAGAGAGAGAGAGAGAATCCCAAGCAGGCTCCATGCTGTCAACACAGAGCTCAACATGGGACTCAATCTCATGAACAGTGAGATCAAGACCTGAGATGAAATCAAGAGTTGAATGCTTAACCAACTGAGCCACCAAGATGCCTCCAAAATTCTTTTTTTTTAATGCTGATATCCAGTATTATGTGAAGGAGTATACAGCACTGTTTAGTTTCACTGCATAAACAGCAGAATAGATGGAAAATAAAAATTCATTTCGGAGTTTGACTTACTTAGATGTGGCTATATAATCCTGAAATAGATTAAATACAAAATAGTTCTGGAAAGGCAAGTTACTGCATTTTTAAGTGACCATAATGACTTTTTGAATACTTCCAAATGGCAAAAACAATCTGCCCCCCCCCCCCTTGAAACTCTCTTAGAATAGAGCATAACAGTGAAGAATGGCCCGAATATTCTGGCTGTTATGGGTATCCGTTTTTAAGATTTTCCATTTTGTTTTAATCTTAGGTCCTTCTAACCAGTCCTTGGCCAAAACAAATTTGAAAGAAATAAGGGTGGACTAGCCCCACTAAACTCAGTTAACATTAGAAGGTCAGTTCCCGAATTACCTGTCATCTATAGCAACTCTTAGTTTTTGTCTTATTGTGCTTTACCTTGCAGTCTCTGGCTCTTTCAAATGATGAAACAAATCTGTCAACACTGGCATTCACGTTTTACAAAGCAACTAAGAGCCAGGAGTAAAAAAGGTGGACCTTCTTCTTCCTAGAAAATCTGGATTAGGTGTATTGCCTCCCAAGGATCTCTGAATGGTTGAGTGAGAAATGCAACATGGTGACGGCTTTCATAACAGAATCTAATAAGAAGAAAGATCAACCTATGAAATAAGGGGGGAATAATTTCACTTATGCCTCTAACCAAGGGTTAGAATTACTGTATCTGCCTTTTCTCCTTTCTTGATATGGACATTTAGACTAGATTGGAAGTCACCACTTCATTATGAGTTAGATCTAAAAATATTAGGGCCTGATCTTTTATATAAGAAGTAGAACTGTGAAAACAATAAAATTAAAGGCCATCATGATTATTTTGTGATATAATATTTTACAATATTATTTACCTACTTTTTAGAAGCAGTATTAGGAATCATAGGAAATTATTACATAATAATGATAGGGAAGGGACCAAAAATTCCAACTCATATGTTGGCCTATTATGTCTTCTATATCTCATGGCCATAAAATGTGGCTTTTCAAGTGAATAGCTGCCTGCTTTCTTGATCTTAACTTGTTGTTTGAGAAAAAAAGAAACTTCAGGTGAACCTTCATACAGAGAGAGGACAGCCTCCCATCTGGGCAAAGATAAGAGTTATGCTCTTAAATTTTCATAACAGAATGTCAACTCCTGCCTGCACATATGGTATCTCAAGCATATGGATCTTTGTTTAATCAACGACCCAGAATATAGACACTTCAGGCAGTTTTCAGGAAATTCAATCTTTAATTGCCTTTGATCCTATACTTACTACAACCTTGTTTGGAGACATCCAACATTTAGGAAAGACAGTGTAAGTACCATGTTAACAGTCTCTTCCTTTAGGATCTCCACACTCCATACCCACATTAGATAAATCCTCAGAAACAAAGCTCTTCCGTTCTATTATCTTAGACAGTTTGCAGAAAGAATTCCACTAAACTTAGCATAATGTTATACCTTCCACTGTGATAGAAATCATAGGATAAAGGTCCATTTAAAGACAATTTCTGGATATTAAGACAAAATGTCAAAAATGAACCCACATCTTTGCCTACCCTAAACCACAACATATGGGTAAAAAGTCACTGAATCATATATAATAATAGTGTTTATTTCTGGAAATGACTGTGGGCATAGTTATTATAGATATGGTAGAGATAACAGAAATCGAAAGCCGTAGAGATCTATGCCTCTATAACAATGAGGGAAACAAAAAGCCATGCCATTGGTGGGTAAACAATTTTAAAGAATTCTTAAAAGACTGAAGGAAGACGGGATTGAGAAGGGAAATAACAATAAAAAATCCACAAGAACATGCGTATTGAAGAAGTGGCTCTGGGAATGTTTCACTCTTGAGGCAACAGAGACAAGAGTGGAAGAAGGCCCTGTGGCAATCATCAGAGCCATTCTTTGAAAAAAAAAAATGCATTCAGAGCACCTGGGCATCCTGGCTTTTATCCTCCACAGCTTGTCATAAGTAGGTTGCGGCATGACATTTACCCTCCAGGCTAAAGCAGAAAGTCTGGGTACTCAGGGAAGGGAAGAAGAGAGGCAGCAGGGAGAGTTGGTGACACCGAGAAGGAAGAGGGAAACACTTCACCCAGAAGATAAGCTACTGGCTCTCTTGTCCTGATCCTACATCCTGCCTCTCCCCCACAATCATCTGAAAGTATGGATGTGGGGGGAGGGGGGGATGGGCGTGGAGGAGGGCACTTGTGGGGATGAGCACTGGGTGTTATGTGGAAACTAATGTGACAATAAACTATTTGTTAAAAAAAAAAAAAGGCACACTAGTGGAAATAAATTTTAAATTCAACTTACAAGTAGATTAAGTAATAAAAAATATTCTAATTAGGAAAAAAAAAGAAAGTATGATCTTGAATTAAGAAGCAACACGTATGAATAAACAGAGAGAAATTCACAAACATAACAGAAACACAAAGATGAGAGCAGATAAAGAAGAATCACCAGATAGTTAAGTTCAACCAACATCATTAAACACAAAATGAAATCAACCAAAGAACTAACACTTGAGAAAAGACAGCAGTCTAAACTGAAAAAAAAACAATAAGTGTTACTGATTCTCATGGAGATCAAAAAAGCTATACTATCCATTAAAACAAACACAAATAGTTACCTAGTAAATGAATGATGTTGAAAATTTTAAACACACTGAAATATAAGGAGTAAATTGTAGAATGGACATAACAAAGTCGGGGAGAAGCAAGAAAACAAGAAGTCAAAGAATTCTCCTAGAATTCTTAAAGATAGAGATGAAAGTGATTAAATAAAAGTAATGACACATTGAGACTATGTCAAGGAGGCCAACATCTACTTAAAACAGTTCTAAAGAGACCAGAAAGAGACAAGAAAGAAGGACAAACAGAAATAAAAAGTAGGAGAAGAAATCTTTCCAAAACTAAAGAGGAATAAAGACCCCATTACTGAGTAGACTCATTCTCCAAGGTAATGAGAAGATAGCTATTCTAAGCACACTTTGGAAAAAGTTCAGAAAAATAATTAGAAAAATGACAAAATCCTTTTGAAGGGAATACTGCTTGCAAAGCAAAAAGAATCAGATTGACATCAGCCTTCTCATTGACAACACTAGGTGATAGAAGAAAATTAAGTAATAGCCACAAAGTCCAGAAATAACATTATTTTATCCAAAATCTTACGTCCAAACTAGCCCCCAAGTTTAAGAACACAAGAAATGTACTATTTACAGAAACTTTCTTTTTAAAGAAAAGTTACAGAAAGTTATATTCCATTAAAACAAAAGTATAATGGAGCACCTGGGTGGCTCAGTCGGATGAACATCTGACTTTGGCTCAGGTCATGATCTTGCTGTTCATGAGTTCAGGCCCTGTGTTGGGCTCTGTGCTGACAGCTCAGAGCCTGAAGCCTGCTTCAGATTCTGTGTCTCCCTCTATCTCTCCTCCCCCCTCACTCATGCTGTCTCTATCTCTCTCTCAAAAAGGAATAAACATTAAAGAAATTCTTTTTAAAAAGTATACATAAGGAGATACAGGACATTCATAGTTGAATTCCTTTTTAATGTTTGTTTTTGAGAGAGAGAGAAAGAGACAGAGGCAGAGACAGAGTATGAGCATGAGCATGAGCATGAGCATGAGCATGAGCAAGAGCATGAGCATGAGCAAGGGAGGAGCAGTGAGAGAGGGAGACACAGAATCTGAAGCAGCCTCCAGGCTCTGAGCTGTCAGTACGAAACCCAATGTGGGGCTTGAACTCACGAACCACGAGATCATGACCTGAGCTGAAGTCGGACACTTAACCAACGGAGCACGGACATTTATAGTTAAGTCTGAATAATTACATATGCATAACATAAAGAAATGATCTGAAATCAAAACCTTGAATGATCTCAATATAGGAAATGGTGGGGAGGAGAGAGATTCTGTCATCTTCACAGGCACCCTCCTACACTGTTGGTGGGAATGCAAACTGGTGCAGCCCTCTGGAAAAGAGTGTGGAGGTTCTTCAAAAAACTAAAAATAGAACTCCCCTATGACCCAGCAATAGCACTGCTAGGAATTTACCCAAGGGATACAGGGTGCTGATGCATAGGGGCACATGGACCCCAATGTTCATAGCAGCACTCTTAACAATCGCCAAATCATGGAAAGAGCCTAAGTGTCCATCAACGGATGAATGGATCAAGAAGATGTGGTTTATCTATACAATGGAATACTACATGGCAATGAGAAAGAATGAAATATGGCCATTTGTAGCAACGTGGATGGAACTCGAGGGTGTTATGGTGAGCGAATAAGTCAGGCAGAGAAAGACAGATACCATATGTTTTCACTTATAAGTGGATCAGGAGAAACTTAACAGAGGACCATGGGGGAGAAGAAGGGGGGAAATAGTGGGGGAGAGGGAGGGAGGCAAACCATGTGAGACTCTTGAATGCTGAGAACAAACTGAGGACTGATGGGGGGGAGGGGAAGGGGGGTGATGGGCATGGAGGAGGGCACTTGTTGGGATGAGCACTTGGTGTTATATGGAAACCAACTTGACAATAAACTATGAAAGAAAATAAATAAAATAAAATAAAAAATAAAGTAAAATAAAAAAATGTTCTGTCATCCTCAGGGGAGCAAAACATACTGATTACTGCTAAATGCTAAACAGTGACCAAAAGAAGCTTAAATATGTGTATTAAAAACTTGGAATTCCAGAAATAGAAGGAAATTAAATTTAAAAAATAATCCAATCACTTCCACATTGGACAAAGACAGGAAAGAAGGAGGGAGAAAGAGTCAGAGAAAAGACTAAGGAAAAAAATGATCCATAGCAAATAAAGATAGCAGTAAGGTCAAGTCCAAGCATAGCAATAATCACACAAGTCTGAGCTATTAAATTCTTCTATTAAAAAAGAAACTCAGAAGGGTAGGGGGAAAAACACAATATACATGGTTTACAGAAAGTACACAGAAAACAAACTGATATAAAGATTTAGAGGAGTAACAAATATAACTCAAAATTAGAACACAAGTGAATAAGGTAAAATACCAGTAGCACATATAAAGAAAAACGGCTTATTATCCCTAGAACATGTTAATTAGAAAAGAAGGAGAGAAAAGGAAAATAGAATCCAATAAATAGAAAATGGGCAAAGTATGTGAAAAGTATGTCTGAAAGTACTCATAAGCAAATGTGATCAGCTTCGCTCATAGTCACGATTGTACAAGACTTAAAATGCAACATGATTTTCACCTATCAAATTGTCAAAGTGAAAATGTCTACCAAAGAAAAACACTAAACAACCTAAATGCTCCTCAGATATGGAGCTATTAAGTTATAGTACATCTATGTTACAAAATCATAAAAGGTATCATAAAAAAGGTGGTGTACATCTCTACATAGTGACATGGTAAGAAAAAAAAAATCTGTGAAAACACCCGTGAGGCCAAAAATGAAATTTTAGAAGATAGTTTAATCCCATGAATTCCGACCAAGAAGAAGAAAATCTTTGAGGGGGAGGGGTGTATGTATGCCTGTGTGTATACACATATAAATTTAAAAATGACTATAAGAATATGCACTAACTGGTAATATAGTTCCTTCTGTGGAAGAAAACAGGGATAGGAAAATGGAAGACTTTTATTTTTTTATCATATACCTCAGAATTATTTACACCTTTTCTGACAAGAATGTATTTATATATGAACTTCTGTAATTTCACAGGGATGTATTGTGTAAAACTGTGGTTGAAGGTATCTACAACTTTTTATCTTATTTGTTTAGCAAACACTTACTGAACACCTTTATGTTCAGGTTCTGTGATGTTCAGACTTTATCACATATAAGGAGTGCAAAAGTGAGTCACCCCTCAAAGTATGAGAAATTCAGATTTTATATTCATTCAAAGATGTTTGTTGCAGTGGGGGTGAATGCAAAGTGATGTGGAAGCCAGTTAGAGGCAGAAGGAAATACAAGAATGAGATTATGAGGTTATAGGTAAAGTAGGTGGTGGCATTATTCCAAAGCAAATTTTGAGTTAAAAGTAGCTTCTCTCTTAAAACAAACACATTCACACTTATGTGTGTACACATACAATGATGCAGTGATGAAACTCTCAATTTTAATGTTTCTCTGTTCTTTTACTCACATGATCACAAGTCAGAAGAGCTAGAAAACAGGGCTAAGGCATGTTAACGCCTGACTGTGACAAAAACTTGTCCACATATAAGTTTGTTATTTTTTTCATTGAAATATGTGTTTTTTCAGTCTTCCTATAACTCCCTTTCCCCACTTAAAGATCCATATACACGCTCACTGTCTGTACTATGATGTGGGTAGTCATTTGGAAAAAAGTAATACGTAAGTAAAAGTGCCATCCAGCATTTCACTCAGGGTTCTTAGGTACCCAGCTGTTACATCTGGAAAAGGGATGAAGTTACAAAGGAAAGAATGCAGAGTACTTAAAGTGTGGCAACAAAGTCAGCTAAAGCCATAGACAATACAAATGGCAGAGAATAATACAGAATATACACCTTTGTTTGGTTCCTAAGGCTCTAATACTGTGCTAAAGTTACATGATATTGTACTTATACACTATTTGGGTTTAAAGTTGGTATATTATAATGAATAATTTAATAAAGTTACTGCCTACATGCAAAGGGAAAAAAAAAACAAAATGTAATTATAACCTTGTGAAATGCCTTCCACAACAGCAAGAAGTCTTAAGGGCAAGTGGATTTAATAGATTCAATGACTAGCATATCATAATAATTCAAATTTGATTTTCTTTCTTCTGCTTTTCCAGCCTCAAAAATATTGCTTATTATTTCATTAAATATCATAAATGTTGAATTCTGGTGGTAGAATAATACTATAAATTTGAGTTGAGGATTTACTTTTATCATTAGTTTTTATATATCAACAGATATTTTTTTCCTCCAAATTAAGATCTTCCACTAGGTAAAAGGAGCCTCTAAAAGGTAAAAATTATAAATTTAATAAAAGCATATCATAATCACCTGGTATAGCCCAGCAATTCAGTGTGTGGGGTACTTACTTTCACTGAATAAGGAATCAAGCAAGCCCTGTTTGTTTCAAAGTATTTGGAAAATCTCTTAAAAGTCCATCCATCTGTCCTTCTTAATAACGGCAATTAAATTTCTTGCCAATTAAGAGTAATATTCCTTAAATGTGCCATGGCTAGAAAAACCACAGTTGGCAAGATCAGGGCTCATTTAAAAAATAGAGTTAGGATTAAACCATTAAGATTAATGGTGAATACATGTGTATGTATTTAAAAAAGAAAACCTCTTGAAAGTAAATGTACACAAAACCCCTGAGAAATGCCAGATAACTCCTGTCATAAATTACTTTCTTATGTAATTCAAGAAATACTCCTGAAGAACAGAGTCTCTTCTAAAATTTATACCTCTTTTTCAATTCTCCCATCTAGCACCTAATGATCTGAAAGTTAAAATTTTTTACACTTTGCATTCTTCCCTGATTTAGTTATTAAAATCTCAACAACATGCTCTGTAACCACCTGACCTTTTAACAGACTATCCAAATGCCCAAAGGATACAGAATCTGATGTACAAAATAGCAAATTTATACCTAAATTTGGCATTTATTTCTGTTGCAGATAGGTATTCAATCTCAGTCAGGGATTTCAGCCTCTCCTTTTCCTAGAATGGAAAAGTATTCAAAGGGGCACCTGGCCTCTGGTGTATCCTCCATCCACATCGGCATCCTCTGACAGAGCCACATCTCCGTTCATTGTGAAACTATAGGTCCACTGAAGCCAAACGCTACTCTGCTGGCTTTGCGAGTGGAGACAGGAACCACAAGCCCAGGAATGCAGCTCTAGAAACTGGAAAAAGCCAAGAAACAGAATCTCCTCTGGAGGAAGCATGGGTTCAGCACAGTGAAACTGCTTTTGGACTTCTGGCCTCTAGAATTAATAAAATGGATGACGGTCCTTCACTAATATCCAACTGCCTTACAAACTGGCAATTAATATATTTCAGTATCTGGACAGGAAAGAACTAGGTGTGCACAGGTGAGCGAGACATGGACGATGAGTGCAGGTTTTCCTAAATCCTTCCTTGTTTCAGAGCCCATGGACTCTTCAGGTGCTACGTTGGATATTTGGAAAATTATGCACTTGGAATATGGGAAACTCTTCTTGGTGCTTCCAGGCACCTAGAAAGATTCTGCTGCTCCAGTGCTTGGTACATCACAGAACACTCTGAGAGGCTTTCTCTGGATCATCTGCCTACAGGGACAACCATATATAAATTTCTTCTGCTCTCATGTCAGCTGGGAATGGGGAAAGTGTAATGTTTCCCCACTTTTGCAGATCCCACTCTGGGATTGGATGCAGTTTTTCTCAGATCCTCAAATCCCTCTGGGGTTTTATCATTAGATTTGCCCTGGATGGTGTAGGCAAGGACCCTAAGCAGAACGTACTACCATACTATCTCTTCACTACTACTATGAATTTTCCCTTACCAAGGGATCTTCTGTAGTCTCGAACAAGGGAAACCCAGCCCTCTCTTCAGAGATTTTTCCAGAATCTTTTCTTTTACACCCATTAAGTAGGCAAGATAGTTTTCTGCTCTTTCCTTTGTCATGGGAAATTCATAGCATTGCTTTAGGCTTTTGTTTCCAAAAACTTCAGCCCACTGAGGGAAATAAATTTTAAAGTGAGAGGAATTTCTCCTGAAACAAAAATATGTTCTTGGGGTTTCTGAAAAGGGTTTCATTCATTCATTCATTCATTCAGATATACTAAGAGTTTCCCAAGCAATGGAGATCTGTATTCCTCAGAGTCTCACACATAGGGAAGTACAGGCTAGAGGTAAATAGCCTAGATATCCTGGGGTTCCCATCAAACCAAAGTGCCTAGTGGCCTAAGTATGGCATGGAAGAACCTGAAAGGTGAGCCTGGTGTGAAATGTATGATCTGCTTGCTACCTACATCTCTACCCCAGGTTGGAAATTTAGAGAAATGCTTATTCTCTAAACTTCAGGAAAAATAATTCATTTATTTCTAGATGAGTTGTGGTTTAAATGCCTACAGAAGATACAAGGGTATAGCAGGATATTGGAAGGGCTCAAGATAGTGATCTGGGCTCATATTTGTCAGTCTGCTTTTCAAGAATTTAGGTGGATGAGGTTCCCAGGGAATGAAAAGAGGAGAGGCAACAGGAGAACAGAGGTATACTAAGGTTTGACAGGAAAAGGGAAAGAGGAATTCTGGAAAGGGAAGGAGATTGGTGAGGTGAGGAGAAAGGGGAGCCCAGAGGCAAGATAGGCTTTCAATAAGGAGGAGTCATTCACCTATTTGAATGCAAGAACCTTTCTGGTAGTGCTGGAACAGAGCAAATCAAACTCTATTGCATTGTGATCCATTAGTGTCACCTGGAAAGATGTTTCTAGAGCTACAGTATATTTAGATAAGAGAGGAAAAATAGGAGGTCATTTAGGAATTACCTTACCCAATATGACTTCCCTTGTCACTGAAGGCCAATGGCTATTCTCTTTCACCTTCCTCATCCATGTATTTGTCCATTCATTCATTCAGTCAGTCAGTCAATGGGTCAAACACTCATTGATCTTTTATGTTTCTTTAAGGCAGGTATGTGTTCTAAGCATGTGCTTAGCATTTGAGTTTTAAAATGTATAGGACTTGGGGAATCTGGGTGGCTCAGTCGGTTAAGCGTCCAACTTGAGCTCAGGTCATGATCTTGTGGTCTGTTAGTTTGAGCCCCATGTCGGGCTCTATTTTGACAGCTCAGAACCTGGAGCCTACTTCAGATTCTATGTCTCCCTCTCTCTCTCTCTGCACCTCCCCACCCCACACTCTGTGTCTCAAAAATGAATAAACATTAATAAAAACTTTTTAAAAAACAAAATGTATGGGACTTCTCAAGGAGACTATGGAAAAATAAATATGGAAATAACATTGTAAACATATCGACACATACATAATGCCAAAGGGTACCCCAAGAAAGAAAGACTCCACTCGGAGGAGCTATTAACATTTGAACAATCTGCAGCTAGAATCATCTGCCTTATTCACTAATCCTTTCATTCATTTCTTCCAACCAATATGTAGTAAGTACTACCATGCTTAAGGCATTTCATTGGAGCTAGGATTACAGCAGTAAGACAGACAGGGCCTTATCTTCACAGCTTATGAGCAAAGCAGTCTCAGGACATAAACTCCATGGCTTCTTCCTGCCCCAGGGCAAACAGGTCATTATTTGTTTAAAAGTTTGCTTCTATTCAAAATATGAACATCATATAAGATTAAGTGAAAGAACGCTCAAGAGACTTATTTATTAGTGGAGTACATGACTGTTAATATAGAGATTTACCATTGATTTTGGTTGTCCAGAGACTTTTATTATTCAGGCCCACACTCTCAGTTGTCTTTTATACAGAGAGGATATGTTTGGACACTCAGAAAGAGTCTCTACTCCACAGGCCATTCTAATTGCTCCACAGCCAGAAAGGCAGGAGCAGTGACCTCATCCATCCCTAACTCAAAGAATCCAAGCAACTGCAAAAATAAGGCAGAGATACTGACTTCATAAAATTTATCAGAGAGGTGAGGAAAAAGAAATCTATAAAGCAGGAATATATATTTTAAGTTGCTAGTGATATTTTCTCAGCATTTTGAAGATATTATCTCACCATCTTCTGGCTTCCATTAATTGCTATTGGCAAACCAGCCGTCAAATCAGTTGTTGATTTACCCAGGATGGATAGCATGACTGCTCTGGACTTTTCCTTGGTATTTTGTTGTTGTTGTTGTTGTTATTGTTGTTCAGCTTGTTTAAGTGTGGACTTGACTTTATGATTCACTGGAGTTCTTGAATCTGAGAACTTTCCTTCAATTCTTTAAAATTTTCAACAATTTTCTCTTAAAATGGAATGAATAATCATGGGAATAAAAGGCACAGCACAGAAAATACAGTCAATGGTATTGTCATCTCATTGCACGGTGACAAATGGTAGCTACACTTGTGGTGAACACAGCATAACGTACAGAGATATGTCGAATCACTGTGTTATACACCCAAACTAATCTAACATTGCGTGTCAACTATACCCAAACAGAAAAAAAAAAAAAATTTAATATAGCCTATCTGGGTGCTTTGGTGGCTTAGCTGGTTGAATGTCTGACTCTTGATTTCGGCTCAGGTCACAATCCCAAGGTTGTGGGATTGAGCCCTGTGTCAGGCTCCATGGTGAGTGTGGAGCCTGTTTGAGATTCTCTTTCTCCCTCCCTCTGGCCCTCTCCCCTGCTCACACTCACTCTCTTTCTATATATATCTATATATCTAGCCTTTCTCTCTCTCTCTCTATAGATATAGATACAGATATAGATATATAGATATAGATATAGATATAGACATAGATATATAGCCTTTCTACGATTCTCCTAAATGTCAGTTTGATTTTTTTACCTTACTCTCCATTCTCTGAATCCCTCATTCATATTTTGTACCCTTTTATCTTTCTGTTCTGCATTCCATATAATATCTTCAGCTCTACTTTTGGATACTTACCTTTTTAGCACTTTCTAATCCAGAGATCAGCAAATTATGGCCCAAATCTGGCCCACAACCTGTATTTATATGGCCTGAGGGCTAAGAATGGTTTTCACATATTTGAAAGATTACAAAAATCAAAAAAACAAACAAAAAGAATATTGTGAGACAAAGAAGAATGACAAAGAAAAAAGAATATGAGACAAGGGAAAAGTAACAAGTCTGGCTCTTTATAGAAAGTTTACTGTCCCCTGATGAGTCTGCTCTTGAAACTTTCCACAGAATATTTAATTTCACTTATATCTATTTGGCTCATTTTCAAGTTGACTATTATTTGTTTTAACTCTTGCTTCTGATTCATATTGTAGGTTCACTTTTATATGTCTTTAATATTTTTTATTATTACATATCCTAAAATTCTAATTTCTAAAGACTTTTGGATCTGGTTCTACTGCTTATTGTTTCTGCTGACTCTCACTCTTGGTGTCTGTCTGTTCTTCATGGCTTTCTTACTTTTCTATTCTGAGCCCATAATCATTAGTACTCAATCACAGGCAAGTCTTTTAGAACTGGATTGAAGGTGTTTTCCTTCAGAGAGGATATTGTTTGTTTCTGCAGCCACTTAAAGGTACTACCTACCTAGGTACACTTTAAAAAGCAAGGAGGAGGGCACTTGTGGGGATGAGCACTGAGTGTTATGTGGAAACTAATTTGACAATAAACTATTTGTAAAAAAAATAAATAAATAAAAATTTTTTAATGTTATATTTACATTAAAGAATAAAAAGCATCATAAAAAATACATATAAAAAAAGCAATTCTCAGCTTTCACGTTTTATTTCAAGTAAATGATATGATTTCAGGCTCCAAATTTGTGGCTTTTAGACACAAATTCTCCAAAAAGGATTTTTTTCTTCTCTACCTAGTGTCAAAATGGAGACAGTCAATTTTCTTGCACTCTGCAGTTATGGAGTGCCTTTTTTTTTTTTCCATTTCATTTCCCTGAAGGGTGTAGATTTTTCTAGATCACATAAGATTTCAGACAAGGGAAGGACCGGTAGCCTTTCATGCTACTTGTCACCTCTTGGATGTCTCAGAGCTTTCTTTTTGCCACCCCCACTCCCAGGCAGCCACTGAAACCCAAGCTTTAGGCTTCCCAATAATAGTAAATATCTCTGATCAACAGATGTTCCTGGCACCCAGTGACTTCAGTCCTCACTAACTTCCCTGGACTACTGATCTTTGTTCTCAGGGCATCTATTTAAAAGAGAACCTAAAATCATATTATCTGGCATTTTTAGGTATTTTATGGTAGAAGGGTTTCATGATTCTAGCTTATTTTATTTGCCAGTAAGTGAATCTTACAAATACATTTATAATAAATTTGTTATTTATTAAATTTTCTGTGGTTTTAGAACTTTTCAAACTATATACATATACATACACATATATAACATAAATGTATATATTTCTGTAATATATATACACACATATGCATATGTGTATGTGTATATGTCTGTGAATATATAAAATATGTACATATATGTGTGTGTGTGTGTATGTATGTGCCAGTATCTATAGAAACACATAGTCAACTGTGCTGATTTTGAAGCTTTTATCTCTCAGTTCTGTTTTTAAATTTTTTTAATGTTTTTAATTTATTTCTGAGAGAGATAGAGACAGCATGAGCAGGGGAGGATCAGAGAGAGAGGGAGACACAGAATCTGAAACAGGCTCCAGGCTCTGAGCTAGTTCTCAGCACAAAGCCCAACTTGGGGCTCAACCCCACGAAGCATGAGATCATGACCTAAGCCGAAGTTGGAGGCTTAACCAACGACTGAGCCACCCAAGCACCCCTATCTCTCAGTTCTTAATCAACCCTGCTATATATATAGTGTTTCTAATACAGGGGATATGCTTTTGCTAAATATATTTCTCCTTTACCAGTTTAGCTTCCTGTTATATTCCACCAACAGGGGACAGTCTGGGGTGGGGGGGGGAGGGCATCTAAAAAGTTGGTAGCCATTCTTATCAGTGTTGTCCCAGAATAGGCACTTAGTTTGATAGTACAGCAGCCTTCTCTAGCTTCTTCTGACACTCCCTGAAATGGCCATCACTCTGTCCCAGAATATTACACCATCAGGTCAGTGTCCCCCTTCTCAGAAGTCTGAGAACCAGCTCCACTGGGTCCCTTCAGAGCTCCTGAACAGGCAGAATTCCCTTTTCAGAAATCTGAATCCCAAACTGCACTACCTGTCCTCTGGGTTTATTGCTTCTAATAATTCCAATATCCTCACTCTGTTCCCCCAGCTCTAGGAATGATAACCGCTTCCTGCAGTTCTTATATCTGTATTACCTCACGGTTGTTGTTTTGTTATTTTCAGTCCTCCAACCCTTGTTTAACAATTTCCTATATTAAATTCTCTCTGTTGACATATCTGTTTCTGTTTCCCTGACCACAACATCTCCATGAATAAGTGTTCAGTGAATACTTGCCTTCGGTAATTCCCCAATGACTAAGAGAGCACAGGAGGGATAATATTCAGCTGGCTTTTGACAGTATAGCTATACTAGTTGATTTCTTTCAGCATCTGTTATGATTAGTCAGTGTCAAAGCTATAATGGCTATCATATACTTTGAATATCAACCATGACTGTCACTGAATATCAACTATGACTGTCACTGCAGACACTGAGATAATCCTTTGGATATTTAGTATTGCTGATGACTGAGATTTAATCTGTATATAAGTCATTTGGCTGTAAATGTTACTGATGGACAAAAGCCTGCTCTATTGGGATTAAAGAATGACCACAGACATTTCTGGCTTTGCTATCTTTAATTTGATACTATATCACACAGGCCAAAGGAAAGTACTTATTCAACCAGGCGCTGTACTACTTGCTTAATGCCAATTTTATTTGAACATGCACATCTCTTACTAAATCAAATATTGTTTCTGTGTCTCTAACCCATCAAATAAGCTCAACTGCATCCATGTTACAATAAGTATATGCACGCCTTTGTGGTTCTGATAAAGCCAGAGGGGAATGCTGGAGAGCACAGTATGGGGAGTGGAGATGTGACTAAAATACATCCTCCTGGTCAGAGAGATCACAGTGAATTGAATGTGTCTAGTTGGTTAAGATGGCACTTTGTGAGTCCATACAGGTCAAGATTTCCCTGAGCTCTGCCATTTGCCAGACCAAGCTTGTGAAACCTTACATTTGTCAACAGAAATAATCTTCCAAAAGAAATAATTGACACAGCCTCCTATAGAGTCAATATACCTACAAAATCTATTTGGATTAGCTCCAAATCAGTGCCCAGCATGAAGTTTCACACTGACATCTGAAAGCCACTTATAGCACCACTGTATAAGCAATTATAAAAAATGTTGCTGACCCCAATGTGGTAAGGATGGGTTCTAGGTAGGTGAAGTAATATTCAGGAGCCATTTTATTGCTAGGGGTTGGTGGTATCCTTGTAGTGTGATACACACTAATGGGCAACATGCATGAGCATATACGATATGCCTGTTCTAAGTGCTTCACATGCCTTAACTTATTTTAACCTTCAGGGTAATCTTGTTATTGTCTTCATTGTAGGAATAAGAGCAGAAATATAGGAGACCCACAAGTTGCATAAAATTGCACAGCTTATAACCAGTAGACACAGGATTTGTACCGATACATTCTGACTCCAGCATCCATTGTACTCACACCACTGCACCATACTGCCTGGAAGCTAAACATTGAGTCTCACATGTGGCAATTAACACCTCTTCTGTAATCTCAAAGTTCCAAGGAATCATCAAGGTTCTTGACACTAAACTTTATAGATGAGAAAAATCAAATTCTAATGCCAAAATATTCTTACTCATATCTAAAAGCAAAATATACTTGCACCTTTATGAAGAGTTAATAAAGATTCCTTTATTCTTGTAGCGTCAGTGAAATCTTTGATAATATCAGTTTACTAATCAGTAACATATGGATTAACGTTACCTGGAAATACATCTAAGGTTACCTACTATTTTTTCTTTAAAGAAAACACATCTGGTATTTCCCTATGCCAAGAAAGTTTGGAAAATATTTTGCACTGCTCTGAATACTCAAAAACAATTCCATATCTCATCCTACCTCACAGGTGTTTGATCTGAAAGAAGCAGAGAGAACACTGTTATGATAACACAGGAATATTCTACAACACAAGGGACCTAATAGAGACAGAATGTTAGAGCACTGAGAGGAAACTTAAAAGAGAGAGAGAGAGAAATTTTATGTGATTTGTTTCACCACATTTGAATGTGTTTTATAGGGAGGAGACAAATAATGTGGTATAAATCATCTGTCAACGAGTTAATGTCTTTTAATAGCAAATTATTAAAAGGTGCTTTTATTGAATTTACCACTTGAAATTAACTGCTTTGTTTCCATTATCCTTATTTGATGGTTTCTATGATTACAGAGGCTATCAAAATATATTTAGTTTGTCAAAGTGATAATCTTTTTTTTTTTTAAGTACTGATTGTGCTTCAAGGAGGTAAATTCTGTTGAGAACATACTGATTTATCTTTTGGCAATCCATAAAGAGAGAACATTATTTTAAGCAGTGTTTTGATCCAGTAGGATTTCATAATGAAAATTAAACAAACAAACAGTAAGAGGGAGTAGAGATTAGAAGGGTCATCAGAGACAGGGGAATATGGTGGCTAAGAGCATGTGCTATAGAGTCAGCTGAAAATAAATGTAGATACTGGCTCTACTACTGACTCTGTTAATCTCAACAGTTTTATGGATACTATGTTCATTATGTTTAGGCGCCATATTCAGCAATGGGTGTAAATGGCAGGTACTCAATGAAAGCATTCGAGAGTTGAGTTGTGCAACCTTCATTCTGTGCTATACATTTTATTATAAGTGTCCCCACTTTTTGAAAGTTTGCCTTATGCCACTTTGCTTTTACAAAAGACTTTCATTAGTATCTGTTTTCCTTAGCCAAAAGAAACCTGAAGAAGACTTTCACTTTCATAGAAAAAGCCAAAAAGCAAAAATAGTGTGTTCACCATTTGTTTTGCATTAAGCCTTACAGAGGCAGCAAGCACCATGAGCAGGAAGCATGGCCCCATGAAGCTCCTTTCCTAGAAACCATACTCAGCCTCTCAGCATCAAGCCACCATAGCTTTGAATTCTGTCTGTGAGCATCTGTGCTTTATTTCAATTTTATGTTGTGTATCTGTTAGCAATATGTATCTTAAAATTTCAGAAAAGCCTAAGTTAGTTTATTTTATAGATCAGGGAATGCTCAAAATTTTTTTCCATATAAATTAATGGTAGTTGCTTCTTTGCTTTTTGCCATTTCAGCTTATAAAAGATTTCATAGGAAACCTGTATATCTGGAACATTATTTCACCTTACCTACTGTGCTTCTAGAGAATGTCTACTCCTGCCTTAATGAAGTCTTCTTTGACAATCTTCTAACTCTTCATTCTCTATTTTGTTTAATCCTTTCCATCTCTATCATTGAAGAACACCCGACCAGCACCTTTGTTAAAATAATCAAAATGCGTGGTTTCCTTGATTTGTACATTTCTTTTTGCTAACTAGAGAAGGAGGTCCTTAAGGGCCAAGATGGGTCATTTTTGTATCACTAGCTCTTAGCATACAGTCAGGCATTTGGTACATATAATTCAGTATTTGCTAAATAAATGAATAAGTACAGAAAAGTGAATGAATAAATAGCTAAGTTAGAGGTTTACTTGTTTTTTTGAATTACTTCAATGCTCAAATTGGAATGTAGGATTCGTAATAAACCACAGCAGAGGGTTTGATTGAAAATACTTGGAGGGGTGCCTGCGTGGCTCAGTTGGTTGAATGTCTGACTCTTGACTTAGGCTCAGGGAATAATCCCCAGGTTGTGGAATCATATCCCCTATTTGGCTCCACACTGAGCATGGAGCCTGCTTGGGATTCTCTCTCTCCTACTGCAACTCTCCCCAGCTCATGCACTCTCATGTGCACTCTCTCTCTCTCAAATAAAAATTGAAAAAAGGAAGAAGATATTTGGAGCAAAAGAACAAAATGAACATATAAGCAATAAAATCTAATACTATGCCAATTAACCACCCATTTAACTATTATGACAATTAATATGGGAGAGAAGTGAAAAGGATTTCTCACTGAACCAGAAAAAATGACATTTCATAGACTAGGATGAGAAAGATCCACAAAAATTTATCTCTTTGCATTTAGGAAAAGGTCACACCAAAACCATTTTAGAGATGCGTATTTATCCTCTTTTTAATTATCTCCAAAATGGAAGTGTCATGAACATTAAATGATTTTTTTTTGTATTTGCCAAATTCTTCTCTATGGTTTTATTTATATAAATGATTAATGTCTATTATCAGTAGGGACTTATGGGAAGGATAAAAAAGGAATTCCTTATTCATTATTATCAGGATGTATTTCCAGTATCAGTATTTGAACTTTTATGGCTCTGGAGAACACCTTTCCTCTTATGACCAGCTAAAATAGTGCTATCTGTTTTTCTGTTATGGTGTAAAGCTGCATTTCTATACATAATTTGAGATCTAGTTATGAAATTGACTAGCTTCTATTACCTGTTGGAATTTTTGTGAAGCAAACCAAGGAATAATTGGGGAACTATTTTTTGATTACCTTATTTTACTTATTTCTTCATTTACTTATTTAAGTTTAATCAATTCTAATTAAATATAAGACAATGTTCTAATCCTTCAACTTCTCTCTCTCTCTCTCTCTCTCACACACACACACACACACACACACACACACACACACATACCTGTCATCTTGAATCAGAAGTCCTTTATATATTCTTTGAGGGTATTAATGGGGCCAGGACAAGCAGAAAAGAGTAATAAGTTCTGTCTGTGTGATTAGATACTTCAAAGTCCATTACAGACCTAAAGAAAATTTTCCTAACTTGCATTTAAGCTTTTTTAAATCCAGATAGAATTTGTATACCATATGGCACAAAAACAGACCCATAGACCAATGGAACAGAATTGAGAACTCAGAAGTGGACCCAAAAGTATACAGCCAACTGATCTTTGACAAAGCAGGAAAGAATATCCAATGGAAAAAAGACAGCCTTTTTAACAGATGGTGTTGGGAGAACTGGACAGCAACATGCAGAAGAATGAAACTAGATCATTTTCTCACACCATGCACAAAAATCAACTCAAAATGGATAAAGGACCTGAACGTGAGACAGGAAACTATCAACACCCTAGAGGAGAAAGCAGGAAACAACCTCCTTGACCTCCACCGCAGCAACTTCTTACTTGACACATCCCCAAAAGCAAGGGAATCAAGAGCAAAAATAAACTGTTGGGACCTCATCAAGATTAAAAGCTTCTGCACAGCCAAGGAAACAACCCAGAAAATTAATAGGCAACCAACGGAATGGGAAAAGATAGTTGCAAATGACATATCAGATAAAGGGTTAATATCCAGAATCTATAAGGAACTCACCAAACTCCACGCCCGAAAAACAAACAACCCAGTGAAGAAATGGGCAGAAGACATGAACAGACACTTCTCCAAAGAGGACATCCAGATGGCCAACAGACACATGAAACGATGCTCAGCATCCCTCCTCATCAGGGAAATACAAATCAAAACCACACTGAGATACCACCTCACGCCAGTCAGAGTGGCTAAAATGAGCAAATCAGAGAACTCTAGATGCTGGCGAGGATGTGGAGAAACGGGCACCCTCCTACACTGTTGGTGGGAATGTAAACTGGTACAGCCCCTCTGGAAAACAGTGTGGAGGTTCCTCAGGAAACTAACAATAGAACTCCCTTATGACCCAGCAATAGCACTGCTAGGAATTTACCCAAGGGATACAGAAATGCTGAGGCATAGGAGCACATGTACCCCAATGTTCATAGCAGCACTCTCCACAATAGCTAAAACATGGAAAGAGCCTAAGTGTCCATCAACAGATGAATGGATCAAGAAGATGTGGTTTATCTATACCATGGAATACTACATGGCAATGAGAAACAATGAAATCTGGCCATGTGTAGCAACATGGATGGACCTTGAGGGTGTTATGCTGAGCGAAATAAGTCAGGCAGAGAAGGACAAATATCATATGTTTGCACGTATAGGAGGATTAGGAGGAACTTGACGGAGGAACAAGGGGGAGAAGAAGGGCGGAAATGGTGGGGGAAAGGGAGAGAGGCAAACCATGAGAGACTCTTGAATGCTGACAAAAACTGAGGACTGATGGATGTGGGGGGGAGGGGGGGATGGGCATGAAGGAGGGCACTTTGGGGATGAGCACTGAGTGTTATGTAGAAACTAATTTGACAATAAACTATTTGTAAAAAAAAAAAAAAAAAAGAATTTGTATACCATAGAACTTACTATTATTTTGAGATTTTTCCAGTTTTATTGAGAAATTATTTATTGAGAAATAATAACAACATTTGTCACTGTATAAGTTTAAAGTATACAAGATGATGGCTTGATTTACATGTATTGTAAAAATACCAAAATAAGTTCAGCTAACATCCATCTTTTCATATAGATACTATAAAAAAAAGAATAGAAAAAGAAAATAAATCATCTCATGATGAGAATACTTAGGATTTACTCTCTTAATATCTTTCCTATACATCACACAGCAGTGTTAGCTACAGTCATCATGTTGTAGAATGCAACACTTAAAATACATGATTCAGTGGGTTTTAATATATTCACAAGTTTGTGCACCTAACACCACTATCTAATTATAGATCATTTTCATCACCCCAAAGAGAAACACCATATTCTGTAGTATTTACCTCTATTTCATGTCTCCTCAATCCCTGGTAACTACTAATCTATTTCTGTTTGTATGAATTTGCCTATTATGGGATTTTCGTAAAAATGGAGTAATACAATTCATAGGCTTTTGTGTTCAGTTTCTTTCATTTAGCATAATGTTTTCAAGGTTCATCCATAGGCATGTATCAGTAGTTCAGTACTTTTTATGGCTGAATAATATTCTATTGTATGGCTATATCAATATTTTTATCCACATAGCAGTTGGTAAACATTTACATTGTTTCTGTTTTGTGGATATTATAAATAATGCTGCTATGAACATTATTACAAAGTGTTTGTATGACCATATGTTTCCAGTTCTCTTCCATATACACCTAGTAGTAAAATTCCTAGGTCGTTTGGTAATTCTGTATTTCACATTTTGCAAAACTTGTGTTTTCCTATATGGCTGCACCATTTTATATTTGTAACAGTAATGAATAAGGGTTCCAATTACTCTGCCTCTTTGCCAACATTTGTTATTTTACATTTCTAAGAATTATACTCAACATGGTGCATGTGAAGTGAAAGCATTTTAAAATAAACTTTCTTTTCATCCCTTTTTTTTTTAAGGAAAGAGAGACAGAGTGCAAGCAGAGGAGGGGCAGAGAGGGAGACAGGCTCTCTGAACAGGCTCAGGGCTCTGAGCTATCAGCACAGAGCCTGACACAGGGCTCAAACCCACGAACCATGAGATCATGACCTGAGCCGAAGTCAGACACTTAACCGACTGAGACACCCAGGTGCTATTTTTCTTATTCCTACATTATTAAATCAGAAGGAAAAAATTTCTCAGTTATTACATAGATATAGAATATGCATCATTTTCTAATATACATGAAAAATTCAATAAAAAACTATATTTGAAATGGAGGAGAAATAACAACTGACACCACAGAAATACAAACAGTTATAAGAGAATATTATAAAAATTATATCCCAACAAATTGGACAACCTAGAAGAAATGGATAAATTTCTAGAAACATATAATCTTCCAAAACTGAATCAGGAAGAAATAGAAGATTGGAACACACTATTACTAGCAATAAAAATGAATTAGTTATAATAAAAAATAATATATATTACATATAATATATAAATATATTATAATTTATATGTGTTACATATATATTATAATATATAAATATAATAATTAATATATATCATTATATAATATATAATAAAAAAAACCTCCCAATAAACAAAAATCCAGAATCAGATGGCTTCATCTGATATATATATTTCATCTGATATATATATATATATATATATATATATACACAGAGAGAGAGAGATAGGGTTATATATATATATATATGTATATAAAACCCTAACGATTCCACCAAAAAACTTTGAGGGTTGATGAATAAATTCAGTAAGATTGCAGGACACAAAACTAGTATACAGAAATCTGATGCATTTCTATACATTAATAATGAAGTAGTAGAAAGAGAAATCAAGAAAACAATCCCATTTATAACTGCATCAAAAATAATAAAATACCTAGGAATAAATTTAACCAAAGAGGAAAATATCTATACTATGAAAACTATAAAACATTGATGAAAGAAACTGAAGGTGACACAATGAAATGCTAGGATACCCCATGTTCATGCATTAGAAAAACTAATATTGTTATAATATCCATACTAGTCAAAGTAATCTACACATTTAATATAATCCCTATCAAACACCAACAACATTCTTCACAAAACTAGAACAAATAATCCTAAAGCTTGTATGGAATCTCACACACACACACGTACACATACACACACACACACCCCTGAATAGCCAAAGCAATTTTGTTTTTATTTTTGAAATCAAGGCTGATTTTGTTTTTCTTTCTTTTTTCTTTTTTTTTCTTTTTTTAAATAGTTTATTGTTAAGTTGGTTTCCATATAACACCCAGTACTCATCCCCACAAGTGCCCTCCTCCATACCTATCACCCCCTTCCCGTCCCCCCACCCCATCTGCCCTCAGTTTGTTCTCAGCATTCAAGAGTCTCTCATGGTTGGCCTCCCTCCCTCTCCCCCACAATTTTTCCCCTTCTTCTCCCCCATGGTCCTCCGTTAAGTTCCTCCTAATCCACCTACATTTGCAAACATATGGTATCTGTACTTCTCTGCCAGACTCATTTCGCTCAGCATAACACTCTCGAGTTCCATCCATGATGCTACACATGGCCAGGTTTCATTGTTTCTCATTGCCATGTAGTATTCCATTGTACAGATAAACCACATCTTCTTGATCCAATTGTCAGCTGATGGACACTTAGGCTTTCCATGTTTTTAGCCAAAGCAACTTTGAAAAAAAACAAAACTAAAGGTATCACAACCCCAGATTTCAAAATACACTACTAAGTGGTAGTAATTAAACCAGCAGGATTTTGGAACAAAAACAAACACATTGATCAACAGAACAGGATAGAGAGTCCAGAAATAAATCTACACTTAGGTGGTCAATGAATCTAAGAAAAAGGAGGAAAGAATACGCAATGGGAAAATGATAGTCTCGCCAACAAATTCTGTTGGGAAAACTGGACAGCAGCGTGGAAAAGAATGAAACTGGACCATTTTCTTATACCATACCCCCCCCCCAAAAGAAACCTCAAAATGAATTACAGACCTAAATGTGAGGCCTGAAATCATAAAATTCCTGGAAGAAAGCATAGGCAGCAATTACTTCAACATTGGCCATCGAAACATTTTTCTAGGTATGTCTCCTCTGGCAAGGGAAACAAAAACAAAAATAAACTATTGGGACTATACCAAACTAAAAAAGCTTTTATACAAGAAAGGAAATAATAAAACTAAAAGACAACCTACTGAATGGGATAAAATACTTACAAAAGGAGCAAAGGGGGCAAGATGGCAGAGAAGTAAGGCGCTCCGTACTTGCACTCGCGCCCATATATCACACGGAAAAGATCTGAAGCCATTGGAAACCTTACAAAACCTGAGAGACTGGGAGAAAAAGGACCCAGAATCCACTGAGAGAGCCTTCTAACGTGAGTGCGAACTGGGGAAGATAAAATCGGGCCGGGATCAGAGACTCCAGGGTGGGAGGCGATCCCCCTCTACCCTCTACGGGGAGTGAGAGGGGAAAAGGAGAGAGTCCGAAACACTCCGCTCAGGGGGAAAAACCTCCGCTCGGGGCACAGAAAGACCATACTTGCCAAATACCTGCACGCCAGGTCCCCTCGTGCCAACTGGTCCCGGGGGGGCTGAGCATACAGACTGCTTCTTCGTGCTGCTCCTGGCGGGCCGGACTCCAGAGCAGTGACGCGACTGCTGATGCGACTGCTGCCATTGTCCTCCCAGGAGGCTTGGGCCCCTGAAAGAGCCGCACGCTGGCACCGGGCGTCCGCGCTACTGGCGGGCTGGAACTCTGGAGGGAAGGCAAAGAGCTAAAAACCGGGACATTTGCCTGTGAGTTCGTGTTTCGGGTGACGAGCCATAGAGGGACCTGGTTTTCCTCACTCCAGAGAGCTCCGCGCACCCGGCAGGCAAGCCCCCGCGCATGCGCACCAGCCCGACCCAGGGAAGGAAGCAGCAATTCTGACTCCACCCCCAGAACGAGGCAGGAGGCCTGGAACTGCCCGAGGGGGTTGCCTGGGAAGCTGTGTCTAAGGCAGTTTCAGGGGGGGTGCGGACGGGGACTCGGAAACTGGGACTGGCGTGATATGAAGAGTGCAACCAACTTCGGCTGCGCCCCCGGTACAGGGAGTTTCCACGCCCAAAAAAGCGAGGAGCAGTGCTTGGTTCAAGAAGGGACTGGGACACCGTCACTCTCCTCCCCACAACCTCCAAGGCAGAACTCCCGCCTGAGGCACTGGATCACACCACGCCCATCCCTGCCTGAGAGGTGCCCTCCTCCCTTTTTTTTTTTCTTTTTTTTCTTCTTCTTTCTCTTTTCTCTCTTTTTCCCCCAGAACACTGACCTGATTAACTCTGGCTCCCAGCTTGCTTAAACAATCACAACGAGTCCATTCTGTAAATGTAAATTCTACACCTACCGACATTTTCATCTCTTTCTCTCAGGAGTAATTAGACTATATAGTTTCTCTGGATAATACCAGCATCCTTCTCTCACCTACCCAACCATATTCTACCCTTTACCTCTTTGAAAAAAGCTTCTTTACCCTTCTGCCTGTTCATTCTATTTCCAATTTTGCCTCATCCCCACCCTGTCTTCTCTCTCTTTCTCTATGCTCTTCAACCAGCACTGCATACACACGGCTATTTAACTGTATCTGAGAAATCCGGTTATATGCTTTAAACCGTTCTTTGTCCATCGGTTTTCTCTATTTTCCTTTTCTTTTCTCCTTTTTGACCCTTTTATGTATTTTATACTATTATTCACCCTCCCTCCTCCGTCTTTTCTCTTAACTTTTTCGTTTTCCCTTTCGCTTTGCATGTTAGTTGAATTAGCCTGTGGGTTTCTGTGCTCCTCCTCCCTGTGTGTTTGTCTGTCTGTTTTCTTTTCCATGGCTACCTCAAGAAACAAGTCAGAGTACACAGGTGGAGAGTCCCAATTATCACTACGAATAGGAAAATAAAATAACCAAGGTCCCAACAAGAGAGACCAAGAGATACCATTCAAACAACACTCTCTAAAAGGATAGGCCCTGAATGGTCAAAGAGTCTTCTTGGATATAGCAGCGCTCATAGATACAGAGAGCATAACAGGTCTTTAAAACCAACAAGAGCTGGAAAGCTAACTAAAATGACGAAACGAAAGAGCTCTCCTCCAAAGAAACTCCAAGAACAAATGACAGCTAACGAACTGCTCAAAACAGATATCAGCAGTATAACTGAACAAGATTTTAGAATAATAATGGTAAAATTAATAGCTGGGCTTGAAAAAAGCATAGGGGACATCAAAGAAACTATGGCTACAGACAGAATGGAAAATAAAAATAGGCATGAAGAATTAAAAAATGCGATAAATGAGATACATAATAAATTAGAGGCCTCCAATGCACGGATTGAAGAGGCAGAAAGGAGAATAAGTGATTTAGAAGACACCATTATAGAAAAACAAGAAGCTGACAAAAAAAGAGACAAACTGATCCAGGAACAGGAAAGAAGAATTCGAGAGCTCAGCGATACGGTCAAACGCAACAATATCCGTATCATAGGAATCCCAGAAGAGGAAGAGAGAGGGAAAGGTGCTGAAGGAGTCCTGGAACAAATTATAGCAGAGAACTTCCCCGACCTGGGGAAGGAAGTAAATGTGGAAGTACAAGAGGCTCAGAGGACTCCCCTCAGACGTAACCTGAATCGATCTTCTGCACGACATATCATAGTGAAAATGGCCAAATACAAGGACAAAGAGAGAATTTTGAAAGCAGCTAGGGAGAAAAGGGCCCTAACATACAAAGGGAAACCTATCAGAGTGGTGACAGACCTATCTACTGAAACTTGGCAGGCTAGAAAGGAATGGCAGGAAATCTTCAATGTGATGAACAGTAAAAATATGCAGCCAAGAATCCTCTATCCAGCAAGCCTGTCATTCAAAATAGAAGGAGAGATAAAAACCTTTCCAAATAAACAGAAATTGAAAGAATTTGTCACCACGAAGCCAGCCCTACAAGAAATCCTGAGGGGGATGCTCTGAAGGAAAGGTTGCAAGGAACAAAGATACCAGAGACACCACCACAAACATGAACCCTACAAAAGATACAAAGACTCTAAACCCACATATTTCAATAATAACACTGAATGTAAATGGGCTGAATGCTCCAATCAAAAGACATAGGGTAGCAGAATGGATTAAAAAACAAAATCCATCAATATGCTGTCTACAAGAAACTCATTTTAGACGGGAAGATACCTTCAGATTAAAAGTAAGGGGATGGAGAAATATATATCATGCTACAGGAAATCAAAAGAAAGCCGGAGTAGCGATACTTATATCAGACAAACTGGACTTTAAATTAAAGACAATCACAAGAGATGAAGAAGGGCACTACATAATAATTACAGGGTCCATCCATCAGGAAGAACTAACAATCATAAATGTCTACGCACCGAATATGGGAGCACCTAAATATCTAAAACAATTAATCACAAACAGAAACAAGCTTATAGATAAGAATGTGCTAATAGCAGGGGACTTTAATACTCCGCTTACAGCAATGGATAGGTCAACCAGACAGAAAATCACTAAAGAAATAATGGACTTGAAAGACACATTGGACCAGATGGATCTGACGGATATATTTAGAACTTTACATCCTGAGGCCAGGGAATTTACTTTCTTCTCAAGTGCGCATGGCACATTCTCCAAGATAGATCACATACTGGGACATAAAGCAGCCCTCAATAAATATAAAAGAATAGAGATCATACCATGCACACTGTCAGATCACAATGCTTTGAAACTTGAAATCAATTACAGGAAGAAGTCTGGAAAACCGCCAAAAACATGGAGGTTAAAGAACACCCTTCTAAAGAATGAATGGGCCAATCAGGCAATTAGAGAGGAAATTAAAAAATATATGGAAACAAATGAAAATGAAAACACAACAATTCAAAATCTATGGGATGCGGCCAAGGCAGTCCTAAGAGGAAAGTACATTGCTCTCCAGGCCTATTTCAAGAGATTAGAAAAAGCACAAGTCCAAAATCTAACAGCTCACCTAAAGGAGCTAGAGGCAGAGCAACAAGAACGCCCTAAACCCAGTAGAAGAAGAGAAATAGTAAAAATTAGAGCAGAAATAAACAACATAGAGACCAAAGAAACAATTGAACAGATCAATGAAACCAAGAGTTGGTTTTTTGAAAAAGTAAACAAAATTGACAAACCTCTAGCCAGGCTTATCAAAAAGAAAAGAGAGAGCACCCAAATAGACAAAATTATGAATGAAAATGGACTTATTACAACCAACCCCTCAGAAATACAAGCAATTATCAGGGAATACTATGAAAAATTATATGCCAACAAATTGGACAACTTAGAAGAAATGGACAAATTCCTAAACACACACTCACTACCAAAATTCACACGGGAAGAAATAGAAAACCTGAACAGACCCATAACGAGTGAAGAAATCGAATCAGTGATCAAAAATCTCCCAACAAATAAGAGCCCTGGACCTGATGGTTTCCCTGGGGAATTCTACCAGACATTTAAAACAGAATTAATCCCAATTCTTCTCAAGCTATTCCAAAAAATAGAAGTCGAA
The DNA here is from genome assembly GCF_003009895.1 of Hyaena hyaena. Lineage (NCBI taxonomy): Eukaryota > Metazoa > Chordata > Mammalia > Carnivora > Hyaenidae > Hyaena > Hyaena hyaena. Next base: position 454,914 of record NW_024081874.1, read on the forward strand.
GGAAAACTCCCGGACTCATTTTATGAAGCCAGCATCACTCTGATTCCCAAGCCAGACAGAGATCCAACAAAAAAAGAGAACTATAGGCCAATATCCTTGATGAATACGGATGCAAAAATTCTCAACAAGATCCTTGCAAATCGAATCCAGCAGCATATCAAAAGAATCATCCACCAAGATCAAGTGGGATTCATTCCTGGGTTACAGGGCTGGTTCAACATTCGCAAATCAATCAATGTGATCCATCATATCAATAAAAGAAAAGATAAAAACCATATGATCCTGTCAATAGATGCAGAAAAAGCATTTGACAAAATACAGCATCCCTTCTTAATAAAGACTCTCGAGAAAGTTGGGATAGAAGGAACCTACTTAAACATCATCAAAGCCATCTATGAGAAGCCTTCAGCTAACATCATCCTCAACGGGGAAAAACTGAGAGCTTTCCCCCTGAGATCAGGAACACGACAGGGATGTCCACTCTCACCACTGTTGTTTAACATAGTGCTGGAAGTCCTAGCATCAGCCATCAGACAACAAAAGGAAATCAAAGGCATCAGAATTGGCAAAGAGGAAGTCAAACTTTCACTCTTCGCAGATGACATGATACTCTACATAGAAAACCCGACAGACTCCACCAGAAGCCTACTAGAACTGATCCAAGAATTCAGCCAAGTTGCAGGGTACAAAATCAACGTACAGAAATCGGTTGCATTTTTATACACCAACAATGAAGCAACAGAAAGAGAAATCAAGAAACTGATCCCATTCACAATTGCACAAAAAACCATAAAATACCTCGGAATAAACCTAACCAAGGATACAAGAGATCTGTATGATGAAAACTATAGAAAACTTATGAAGGAAATTGAAGAAGACACAAAGAAATGGAAAAACATTCCATGCTCATGGATAGGAAGAATAAATATAGTTAAGATGTCATTACTACCTAAAGCACTCTACACATTCAATGCAATTCCAATCAAAATTGCACCAGCATACTTCTCAAAACTAGAACAAACTATCCAAAAATTTGTATGGAACCACAAAAGACCCCGAATAGCCAAAGTAATACTGAAAAATAAAACCAAAACGGGAGGTATCACCATCCCAGACTTCAGCCTCTACTACAAAGCTGTCATCCTCAAGACAGTATGGTATTGGCACAAAAACAGACACATAGACCAATGGAACAGAATTGAGAACTCAGAAGTGGACCCAAAAGTATACAGCCAACTGATCTTTGACAAAGCAGGAAAGAATATCCAATGGAAAAAAGACAGCCTTTTTAACAGATGGTGTTGGGAGAACTGGACAGCAACATGCAGAAGAATGAAACTAGATCATTTTCTCACACCATGCACAAAAATCAACTCAAAATGGATAAAGGACCTGAACGTGAGACAGGAAACTATCAACACCCTAGAGGAGAAAGCAGGAAACAACCTCCTTGACCTCCACCGCAGCAACTTCTTACTTGACACATCCCCAAAAGCAAGGGAATCAAGAGCAAAAATAAACTGTTGGGACCTCATCAAGATTAAAAGCTTCTGCACAGCCAAGGAAACAACCCAGAAAATTAATAGGCAACCAACGGAATGGGAAAAGATAGTTGCAAATGACATATCAGATAAAGGGTTAATATCCAGAATCTATAAGGAACTCACCAAACTACACGCCCGAAAAACAAACAACCCAGTGAAGAAATGGGCAGAAGACATGAACAGACACTTCTCCAAAGAGGACATCCAGATGGCCAACAGACACATGAAACGATGCTCAGCATCCCTCCTCATCAGGGAAATACAAATCAAAACCACACTGAGATACCACCTCACGCCAGTCAGAGTGGCTAAAATGAGCAAATCAGAGAACTCTAGATGCTGGCGAGGATGTGGAGAAACGGGCACCCTCCTACACTGTTGGTGGGAATGTAAACTGGTACAGCCCCTCTGGAAAACAGTGTGGAGGTTCCTCAGGAAACTAACAATAGAACTCCCTTATGACCCAGCAATAGCACTGCTAGGAATTTACCCAAGGGATACAGAAATGCTGAGGCATAGGAGCACATGTACCCCAATGTTCATAGCAGCACTCTCCACAATAGCTAAAACATGGAAAGAGCCTAAGTGTCCATCAACAGACGAATGGATCAAGAAGATGTGGTTTATCTACACCATGGACTACTACATGGCAATGAGAAAGAATGAAATCTGGCCATGTGTAGCAACATGGATGGACCTTGAGGGTGTTATGCTGAGCGAAATAAGTCAGCTAGAGAAGGACATATATCATATGTTTGCACATATAGGAGGATTAGGAGGAACTTAACTGAGGAACAAGGGGGAGAAGAAGAGGGGAAATGGTGGGGGAAAGGGTGAGAGGCAAGCCATGAGAGACTCTTGAATTCTGACAAAAACTGAGGACTGATGGATGGGGGGGGGGGGGGTGATGGGCATGGAGAAGGACACTTGTAGGGATGAGCAATAGGTGTTATGTGGAAACTAATTTGACAATAAACTATTTGTAAAAAAAAAATACTTACAAATGATATTGGGTTATGGGTAACATCCAAAATCTATAAAGAACTCATAAATGTTAACAAGAAACAGACATTTTCTTAAAACCATACAGATAGCCAACAAACACATAAAAAGATGTTCAACATCACTAATCACTAAATCAATAATTACCAAATGAAAACCACAATGAGCTACGACCTCACACCTGTTAAAATGGCTATAATCAGAAACACATGAAACATGGGGCACCTGGGTGGTTCAGTTGGTTAAGCATGTGTCTCTTAATTTCAATTCAAGTCATGATCTCACAGTTAATGGGTTTTAGCTCAATGTCGGGTTCTGTGCTGACAGTGTGGAGTCTGCTTGGGATTCTCCGTCTCTCCCTTTCTTTCTGTCCCCCTGCATGCTCTCTTTTGCAAAATAAGTATATAAACTTTTTTTAAAAAAGGAAATACAAGACACAACAAGTATTCCTGAGGATATGGAGAATAAGGAACACTTGTGCACTGTTGGTGGGAATGCGACTTGCTACAGTCACTGTGGAGAACATTATGTAAGTTCCTCAAAAAATTAAAAATAGAATTACCATATGATCCAATAATTCCACTACTGGGCATTTACCCCTCAAAAACACAAACATTAAACACTCCATGTTTATTGCAGCATTATTTGCAAAAGCCAAGATATGGAAGCAATTCAAGGATCCATCTTTAGATGAATGGAAAAAGAAGATAAGGTATATATATACAATGGAATACTACTCAGCTATTAAAAAATGAAATTTGCAACCATATGAATGGATCTAGAAGGTATAATTCTGAATGAAATCAGTCAGTCACAGAAAGACAAATACCATATTACTTCATGCATATGTAGAATTTAAGAAACAAAACAAATCCCACAAATAGAGAAAACAAGAGGCCAACCCCTCCCCAAGAAAAAGAAAAAGAAAAAAAGACTTAAACACAAAGAACAAACTGATGGTTGCCACAAGAGAGGTGAGTGAGAGGATGGGTGCAACAGATAAAGGACATTAAAAGTACACTTATCTTAATAAGCACTAAGAAATGTATAGAATTGTTGAATCATTTTATTGTACACCTAAAACTAATACAACACTGCATGTTAACTATACTTGGAAAAAAAAAAAGTATAAAAAACAGACTGTATACTTAAATACAGAGAAATCTTAAATACAAAAAGTATAAATTAATCTGCACTCGCTGATTACAATGCAAAAAAAAAAACCAAAAGCAAAAACATTAAAACCATAATAACAAGCTCTCATAGAGCTAACACATAGATCTTAGACATCTAACAATGAAAAGAGCAGATTTCCAAATAACTCATGGGTCATGAAACTGAAAAAGAATTTTACAAAAATGTAGAAATGAATCAGTATAAAATACAACATATACCATAAAATGTATATGATGCAGCTAAAAAAGTCCTCACCTGGTTCCTCAAAAAATTAACAATAGAACTCCCCTATTGACCCAGCAGTAGCACTGCTAGGAATTTACCCAAGGGATACAGGAGTGCTGATGCATAGGGGCACATGGACCCCAATGTTCATAGCAGCACTTTCAACAATAGCCAAAACATGGAAAGAACCTTAGTGTCCATCAACGGACGAATGGATCAAGAATATGTGGTTTATCTATACCATGGAATACTACATGGCAATGAGAAACAATGAAATCTGGCCATGTGTAGCAACATGGATGGAACTCGAGAGTGTTATGCTGAATGAAATGAGTCAGGCAGAGAAGGACAGATACCATATGTTTGCACATGTAGGTGGATTAGGAGGAACTTAACGGAGGACCATGGGGGAGAAGAAGGAGAAAAATAGTGGGGGAGAGGGAGGGAGGCCAACCATGAGAGACTCTTGAATGCTGAGAACAAACTGAGGGCAGATGGGGTGGGGGGAGGGGAAGGGAGTGATAGGTATGGAGGAGGGCACTTGTGGGGATGAGCACTGGGTGTTATATGGAAACCAACTTAACAATAAACTATTTAAAGAAAAAAAAAAGTCCTCACCTGAAAAGTCAATTAAAATCATGCAACTAATATACTTAACAGTGAAATATTAGAAGGGTCCCCATTAAAGTAAAAATAACCTAAGAATGTTGTATGTGTGTGTGTACATGCATGCAAGTGGCTTGTATAGGAGAAGATTAAACTTAGTTGTTTTATGTTAATTATGTGACAGTTAACTAGATAACACAAAAATTAACTGAAAATCATTATCATTAGGATAGGAGAATTTAGTGAGGTTGTGAAAATTAACAACAACTTAGGAATCTCAAAAACATTATGTGGAACAAAAGAAGCCAGATACTGTATACATTTATATGAAGTCTAATAATAGACAAAACAATCTCTAGTGGTAGAAATCTAAATAAATGTTTGTCCCCAGGGATAGAATAATATCAGAAAAATTTGAAATGGAATAAAAAATTTTGCCATTCATATAAAAAAATTAGATCCTTACCTCATAACACACACACACACACAAAATAACCCCAGGTTAAAGGCAAAACCAAAATATTAATTAAAACTATAAGAAAAAATATAGAAAAATATACATACTTTTAGAGTAGGGGATCTTTTTTTAACCAAAGCTCCAAAGGCAAGATTAATTTGCTTACAAAATGATTACCAAATTTTAACAACTTAACATTAAAAACTTTTATATAGTATAAGATATAAACAAATGTTTAAAAGAAAGTGACGGGAAAACATTTTTCAACTTATATAACAAAGGAATAGTATCCACAATGTATAAAGAATTCAGTAGAGAAAAAAATTAGTTTATCATAAATATGGGCAACATTTATGAACAGGCAATTCATAGAAAAGGAGCTACAAATAGGAAAAAATATATGAAAGATTCTCAATTTTAGTATTATCAATTGAAATTATGAGATACTATTTCTCACCTAGAAAACTGGCAAAATGAAAATGTTCTGCAGTAAGAAGCAGTACAGATGTAAAAGAATTAGTATTTTAACATTTTGTTGATGAAAGGATAAATTAATATATGTACTTTGGAGGTCAAATTGTTAGGACATCCTATAATTATACATTCCATATGACCCAGAGAATCAATTCCTTAGTATGCAACCTTGAAAATCATTGGCACCTGTACACAAAGAGACAGATATTAAGATTTTCAATCATCACGGTTTATAATTTAAAAAATCTAAACAACATCAGTAGAAAGAGTAATAAAATGTGATATATTTATATAACAAAACACTATACCACAGTAAAAAGGGATGGGCTAGATCAATATTGATATCAATATCAACACTGATAGCAAAACCATGATTGAGTAGCAAAAGCAAGCTGAGGACTAACTATATGTGCAAAATCAAAAATAGACCCCCACACATACACATTAATGCTATATATTTTCAATGGGCTCAAACACAGGTATGTAAAATGACTAGACAGAGTAAAAGAAAACTTCATCTGACACATATTATTGCCTCTAGGAATGATGTGGTAAAGGGAAGATCCAAAGAAGACTCTAGTTTTGTATTTTAGGTTATAATTTCTTTAAAAATAGAATGCTTTCATATACTACTTGTGAGTTTTAAATATTGGGAAAAATATTTTTCTGGGTGGGAGAATATGGGCACATGTTATTTTCTTACTTTCCCCAAATATAAGAGGAAGCAAGAGGAGTGAGACAAGAGAGAGGAGGGGAGGCAGTAGACTAAGCAGTTAAGTTACTGGAAGCTCTAAGGGAAGGAAAGGTGTTTTCTGATTGTTCTTTGTATCTCTTTACTGCCAAGAGTGTCTCTATGATGTCAAGAGTCACAAGGATCTGATACTAATAATGAGCCAAGAGGAGCAAACACCTTCACTGAGTCTCAATTTTCTCATTTGTGAAAAAAAGAGAACACTTAGTCTACTTGTAAGACCCCTTCTAGATGGGCTATTTTATAGTTCTGTAAGGGTACGATATTTCTCCTTTACAGCTGGGAATGGGAAACTCCTTCCTTCTCTTTCAACTAGGAATGTAGCCCCAAGGCAAAAGGAAATTTAGATTGATCAGTTCACTCTTTCTCTCCTACAACCAGTAATTATTGCCCTCAACAATCACTATATATATAAGGAAAAGATAAGGAAGATCACTCCCCAGTATATTGTCTCCTCCCCCTTTTTTCTGGTTGCCTTAAAGAAGTGTCACTTATGATGGACCATGCTATGGTGAGAATAATTACCTTTTCATAAGTGTCTTGACACAAGCTTATGGTGTGGGGGAAGCCTGTGTTGCAAGGTTCCTTATCACCCAGTTCAAGTCACTACTTCCAACTTATTGATGCCCTCCATCTTTGAATGGCCAAACAAATCTCAAGGTCCAATTTACAGCCTTTTCTAGGGAAAGTACTTGTGTGCCCTTGGTGTGTAATGTGTTATCCTTGCCAGGCATATTTTAACATCACTATTGAATAAAACCACACATTAATGGCTTCAGTGACATGTGAGGGGGAATGCTGAAGTTTCAGAACCCCCTGAAATTTCAACAATCAATATCCTTCTATTTAGTTACTTGAAAGCTGGTTCCTGTCATTCTCATTGAAAGGGAAACTTCAGATGCCAATAAGTCAAGGCATCACCTCCATATCTCACAAAGAACTGGGATTAAAATCTGAATTCATGACTTCTGAACTCTCAGTCTTGTTTCAGTAAGATACTCCAGACAAGTTTCTCTCTGATCTCTTCCATTTGCCTAGCATATCTCTAAAAAATCCCCTTTTCACTTTAACCCTCTTGTTATCATTAATTGATTCTAGATGTCTTCCTGTCCTTATCTGCACTGCCCTGACGGCTTTAACTGATGCAGTACTGTCTCCCTGGACAGCTTTGTCATAACCCACACCAAGCTTACACGAAGTCTCAGTGAAGATTTGTTAGTTTGTTTCTTTACCTGTCTCCTTTTGAAGAACTGCAGTCTAGAAAGCTGCAATTATAATTGTCCCCAAGACTGCTTTGGCCCCCTACCACCCTGTTGAGGTTTAATATTTTCTCTTGTACTTAGCTGATTCCCTAATATCCTTCCTCAAAGTTTAATTCTCTGGTACTGCTGAATTCAGTTTTCTCATTTTTACTCTACTATGTACACATTATCACACAGGCAATAGTATTAAACCTCTTGTTTTCCTACTTTCAATAAAATCTTACCTGTCCATAAGCAGATCTAACACAATTTCTACTTCAATTACATTAGCCACGGTTGGTAACAAACAGAAAGTCACAGTTCTCCAATTCAGTGACTCCTTTGATCCTTCATGGGTCTTTAACCCAGCAGATGTCCAGGGAATCCAAGTCTCTTTGGAGTTCAACATTATGAGAGTTCAACTGACCTCAGCAGCTGTTTTTCCCTCACCTACCGTTTCGATGGCCTACAGCAGATGCCCCATAACGCTGTCTTTGTTTTATGGTTTTTTTCCTCTCTCTCAAACTCTTAAACCCAGAGTACTTTTTGCCCCTTCTACCTCTATATGCCTCGTTACTTTGTAGACCATGTGAAAATTCAGAGAAGTTATGTCAATCATATGGCCTCTACTCTTGAGGGTTGGTTGTTTTTGTTTGTTTGTTTTTGTTTATTTGGTGGTTTGGCTTTCTTTTTTGAGGGAAAGGGGTAAGATGATGGTCATGGAAGAAAGGCAAATCTTACCTCGTTATCATTACTGGTATAATGCTCTTTATTCCAGAATACCCAATGTCAGCCAGGGCTATTGCTCTGTAAGCCCAGAATTGATCTCCTTAGCATCTTACACATCTCAGGCAGAAGAGAAAAAAACTTTGCTCTGCAAAGAATTGCTGAGGTCCTACAATGCCATATTGTTAGAAGGCATTCCCCCTCCCTGACTTTCTTCAGGCAACTGAAGAGAACATAAAAGAATGTTCTATTTTCTACCTATTTCTCAGGAACTACTCTACTTTACCAACTCTAAAGTAAAAATATACTTGAGCTGTTACATTCAAGAGATTTCAGTCCAGTATGCTTTAATAACAGATAATAGGAAAACCAGGCATTTTAGCACACATGGAATCCCTCTGGAATGAGAACCCAAACAATATGTTGTAGAATGGAGTGGTCCAGAATTCAGATACTGGAGTCCAAAATATTCCAATTTGAATCCCATAACTGCCACTTACCACATGTTTCCTCCTCAGTAAATCAGTGAAAATAATAGCAAATTACCTCACATGATTATTTTAGGGATTAAAAGATAAAATCGGTATAGAATGCTTAGCAAGCTTCCTAGGACACAGTAAGCACTTCATCAATATTATCTGTCATTATTATATGCTCTGAAAATGTAAATTTATTTTGATATTAAAAATGTCTCATTTATGTCACTTGATCGTAAGGAATTTAAAAATCTCATCATCTTCAGATTATCTCCATTTGCTATTTATGAAGGAAATCAAGAGCTGGCTATATTTTGAAAAACAAAACAAAAAATATGCAACATCACTAACTCAGGATCAAATTCTGCCGTAGGACATTCTACCACCAACTGAATTTTTACTGATTGTGATAATTCTCTGTTTAGCATCATAAAGTCAGAGAATTTTAGAACTGGAAAGTATCAACATCTAATTTATTATAGTACTTTGGAGTTTCATAAAAACTTTACAATATGTTTTATAAAGGATTCCTCCTACATCTCCATCAGGGAGTCTAGCGTTACTACCTATATTTCAAAAGATAGCTAAATGAGGGTCAGAATACTAGAAATGATACAAAACTGAGGTAGTACCATTTCTGACAAGAGACCTGCTGAGTTTTCTAAATGCCACCATTCCTAATCAGGATATTTCTATACTACCTTATACTCTTGGTGAAAACCCACTATGTTGCCAGAAATGCACACACACCATCATTTTAAGGGAGAGGTCACCAAGTTTCTATGTAATCTCCTTCCTGATGAGCCAAGCTAAATGTTTCATGCTAAAGCTCCATGGCCCAGTCGAGTTGCTATGGATCTCACATGGTTGGAGATCCCCAGTTTCTAAAGAAATCTAGCGACAGGAGTTGGAAGAACATAAAGCTCTCCTTAACTATACACTTAGTGAGAGTATATAGTTAATGGTAAACTCAAAGTCTTCTTCTTGGAACCCTCAATGACAGAAACTTCATGGGCAGATTCCAGGACAAGAACCTGTTAACAAAAATATTTATGAAGTCCTATTCCCTAAAGAAGCTACTTGCTCCATAAACCTGCATTAAATACCTCCAGGAAGTATTTGGGCATCTGTACAGTGATTTGTAAGTTACAAAATCTTTGCAGTTTTTTGGAATCAGGGACAAAAGCATTGGATCCATGCAGAAATGATCGTTGCTACTCTACGATCTTCCCTTCATAGTGCTTTAATAATTCTCCATTGTTTCTTGTACTACTTTTGTTCTTTCACCACTTTAGTTTACTGATCTGTAAATGAAGGCCATAGCTGTTAGAAGATTACTCAAAAAAGAATTGTGGGATTATTATTAGACAAGTAACGTATCAGCAAATGTCCATGATTGTCCATTCTCCTGGCAGTGGAGAGTAGAAACAAAGTAAATAGAGACAGACGTGAAATAGAATCAAGGTAATATAAATCACAGAAATCCATAGTTTCAGAGACATTCATTGTCACCTCTTAGCTGCCAATCTTTTCCAGAACTGCCAACCAGTAACAAAGGATGTTGAGTCATATCTCACACTTTTCTTTGCCCACCCATCCACCCATTAGATTTGTTAATGTTAACTGTCAGAAAGCAAAAAGAAGTGAGAGGCTTAAGCTATTTACATTAGAAATCAACCCCTGATCTGTTGCAAAATTCAAGACAGACAGATGCCAGATATCAACTGCCTCTTCATGCTCTCTCAACTTTGAGGTCAGTTAAGATTTAAGAGCAAAAATGACCAAGTTTCCTACTTTTAACCCCAAATGCAAAGGTACAGGACAGGATGTCTCAACCTTGAAAACTATTGACATTTGGGGCCAACTAATGTTTTGTTGTAGGAGCTGCCTATAGGATAGGCATATTTAGCCATATTCATGGCCTCTGCCCGCTAGATGCCAGTAGCATGCCTCTGAGCTGGGCTAACCAAAAATATCTCTAGACAATGTCAAATGCCCTGGGAGGGAGACACGCACAGTTGAGAACCACCGGTATCACTTCCCCCTGTACCAATTGTAAGTAGCTTCTCCATAATTCTTTCTGCTATAAGAAAAATCCCAGCAAAGTTGACGTCGGTTGCCTTGGGTGCTCCTCTCTTCATTTTCCTTTCTGTCTTTGTCTTGCTTTCTGGCTCTCTCCACACACACACACATGCCCACGCACACACATGCACTTAAAGCTTTTATCTTCTGAGCCTGCATGTTAAAGATGAAAAGGAGCCCATGGGTCTGTGCTACCACATTACCTCGTAAGCCTTTTCAAACTTATATTTCAGGAGATAAAGAGTTGTACAGTTGATGTGGTTTGCCAATTCACTGTTCAAACCAGATAGTAGTGCTGTGCCATAATTTCAGCCAAAATAAATTTTTTAAAGCCAAAAACCAAATGACTCCCTCATATAGTTAGCACTTTACAGTCCAATATGGAACATTCTTTTCTTTATGAGCTGTGTGCTATAAAGAAAGTGTATAGAAAGATGTTTAATGTGTCGTCGAGAGTAAAATTATTAGCGCATTATATATGATGCAGTCATATAGCAAAAAAGCTGAAGCTTGTGTTTGCCCTTAAAGGAGATGCAGTCATATAATAGAGAGCCTTAGAGCTAGGGTTTACTGTACTTTGGGAATTAATCACATAAACTATAAATTGGGTTCAACAGGCTGGCTGGGTAAATAGGCGCAGCTAATGAGGACACTATGAGATCTTATAAGAGAGCTGACTGCCCCAGGACAAATAGTCCGTGGCGCACCTGATGGAAAAGTAGAAGACATCAAAGCATAAAGGATTAGTGCTCTCACAGTGTTGAGAAATGGCCGGGGGGAGATTCACCAACTTATTACCCACATCCAAGCTAATCCTGTTATCTGCAAAATATAACTGTGTTCAGGAACTGCCACCACCTCAGCTTGCAGAAGGATAATTTTGCGTTTACATGAACAAAAGTGCAGGAAATTTTCATCTAAGAAAAACAGAAGATGATTAATATGTTTAAAGGCTTTTTCTTCCCTCCATATTTTGCTGCATGTGCAAAAACATATAGAACACAAAGGCTCTTGTGTATATAGTGGTGTAGTGGGCATGGGGACAGGGGAGGGAGAGATATCTACAAAGAAGAAGCTACTGTGATTTTTCCAAAACTGCTTGTCAGTGAAATGAGTATCAGTGGAAGAAGGGACATATGTTGTTTACAATTAAATCTATACTAATTTCAAATATAGTGCATTTACCTTTTGAAAGCAGGCAGGCAAGCACTCTATTTGAAAGGTGAAAAAAATTAATCAAAGAAAAAGTCAGGAACTGCCTGGCCCAGTTGCTGCTCTTCCCTTTGCACCAGCTCTCCCAGGGTATTGATTGCTGGGGTGACACCCACCTGATCCCAACAGATGATCTCTGTGGGGAGGGGAAAGGGGCAAACCCCCTGAGCTCCCTGCCAATCTGCCTTGGGGAAAAGGGCTTCTTGGGCTAGAAGCTGACATTCAGTTCCCGTTTGTTTATGCGATTGAGGTTCACACCGTCTGGAGGCAACCTGCCATTTATCCGCAGATTACGGAGGCAGAGTGCGAGACTGAAGTTGGCTCAGCCTCCGTCTCTCAGCAGCTCCCTTTCCCTCTGCTGCTCCTTTTGTCTACCTGAGCTAATGACTACATACATGTCTTGTGGGTGAGTACTGAGATGACTCCACCTGCCGATCAGCAGGGCCACTCCTAGCACAGGGCCTGGCTCACAGGCAACTTAGGGAGGTTATCAAGTGAGCGTGTGAGTGCTCCAAAGATCTGGGTGACAAATTCAGTAATTAACACACTATGGAAGCCTGGGAAAGCACACTGTTTTCAAGTACAAAGTTGTATCAGAGCAAGTTCTACAGAATAGCTGTTCTCTTGCAGAAGGTCTAAAGATCACAGGTGTACTATTTGCCTGAAGAAATAAAAAGGTCCTTGAAATGATGTGCAAGTGCGTGTGTGCACACACACAAACACACATACACAAATGATCTGTATTTCTCGATCTTCATTCTAATCGATTTCCCTATTGTAACTGGAGTTTCTGAGGATTAATAGGCCCACACACTCCATCTTCCACACTCTACCCCACTTTCATACAAGTCACACTCCTTTTGCTTCTAAATTCTGCTCTCCTGGTTTTATGTTCTCCTTGAATACTCACTGTCTCCCATGCAGACTTCTTTTCCTCTTTCCACATGTGTCCTGAAAGTGCTCTACTGAATCTTCATTGCACAGATACCCTTTGTCAGATTTTAATGATTTCACTAATAATTCCCAGAGCTTTCTCATTAGCCCTGCCTTTATGCCAAGGTCCTTGTGGTCACAGCATCAGCATCTTTCTGGACACACCAATTAAAATCCCTCATGTCCAAGATTTCAATCACCTTCATCCCCAAACCAGCTTCTCTTCCTATTCTCCTGGAGATCTGTGGACTCAGAGAATTCAGAGTTTTTTGTATTCCAAACAGTGGAGTCACCTTTGATTTACCCATTTCTGGCCTACAATCTCATAACTAATCCATGTTCCTTCAATCTCCCAGAGTATTAACTTTGGATATTTTCTTCCTTTCTCATCCTGTCAACCTTAAGCCCACATTACCTGAGCCCTCCCCTGGCATCCTTACCTCAAGGTAATTCTTACTTCACATGCTCATAAAATATCCACAACGTCTGCTACTTCACATCCTGGCCCATCCAGAAATCTCAGAATTTGAGTTAAACAGAGTCAAGTCCACTCACTTACAGGGGACTCAAAACAAATTATGTAACCTCTCCGAGCCTTGTTTCATCATCGATAATGTGGAGACACTCATCTTGCTTTCCTAAGTGGGTGTAAGGGATATATAGCTAAAGCACCTAGCCTAGCAGATTAGGATATGCTAGATGATCTAGTCACATAGCTCCTTCTCTCTGTTTTTCCCCTTTATGTTGTCGCTGCTGTTGTTTTTTTTAATGAGATGCCACCTCTAATCCCAATACTTCAACTCTACATGTGATTTTAGGTAATTTGGCCCCACACTTTCCTCAGCTGGCCCTCACTGGCTGGAGAGCAGGTAATGCTTATTCCTGTTTTGTGCTGTTTAACTAGAGCATCTTTTCCTCTCCCAAGGCCAAGGCTACCTATTCTTCAGGAGCCAGCTAATGTCCCCTCTCCTCCCAAAAGCCTTAACAAGACAGTCCCTGCAAGATCAGTTCTCTCCTGAGGTCTGAACACCTCACAGTCTCTACCCCATGTCTAAGAATCTGCATTTCTCAGGCTGCTGAGAACCCATGGTGACAATACTGCCTTCCCCTCACTTTACAGAAGAGGAAGCTGAGTAGCAGAGAGGTCTAGTGACCTGTACAGTAGTATGTCTCATTTCTGGAAGAGCCAGAAGGAGATTACTGCTACTTAGCATCTGATTTTTGAATATATTTCTACTGGGTTTTAATTACTGCAGTTGTAGTATTCTGGTTGATCCACGAAAACTGTAAGCAATCTACGGACAAGCTAGCTTTGCCTCCATATGACATCTAAACAACACACACACACACACACACACACAAACTTGCACCCCCACCCCCCATCATAGCACAGGGGGAAAGGTAGGAACTCAGTAATGCTTGGAAATTAATTAGGGTTTATTATCAGAAAAAGATTAATCACTATGAGACCTGTGAGCCCCTGTCATAGGTTTCTTTGAATGATTTGGAAATTCCTCCTCTTAAGATCTTTAAACAAAGGGAGAAAATTGTCTAGTTTAAATGAACCACTGCCTGAAGGCAGGGGGATAGATTGGCTTTAGGAGTTTCATTTCATCACTATAATCCTATGATTATCTCACTTATATCCCTGGAAGGAAGATAGAAGCAGGTTGAAAAGGAGCCATAAATCATCTTCTGTGGGCTCCTGAGTACCCGTCCTGCTACCTCTCTTGCTCTTTACCCAACACCTTTTCCATGGCCAGGACTTAAGTAGCCAGCCCGGCCTTGTTGCTCAGAGCACCCCTACCTTACCCTGAACTCTATGGCCCCTAAGGCAAACCTATGGCTCAAAATTAAACTGGAAATCTCAGTGGTGAGGAGCACAATTGTTGGAATTAGCCAGACCTGGCATCTAGCTGTGTGGCCTTTTGGCAATTTGCCTACCTTTCCAAACCTCAGTTTCCTGCTCTGTAGCTTAGAGGTATTAACCTCCCAAAGTTTTATGTACGTTACATGAAATAATATAAGTGAAGATGATGTCCTGATAAGAACAAGTTCTGGACACTAATGTGCGTTTGTGTACATGTTCCAAACTTGGCTCAGTTTGGAGCTGGTCATTTCAGTTCTGTGGTCTCTGGAAGCTCTCTGAGGTGAGTTGGTAGGTGTTCCTGGCATGAAAGTCAGACCCCTGTTGCCCAGCCCTGAATACCCACCAAAGGTATTGTGTTCCAGACAAATAAAGGAGAAAGTTCCAATTCTTCCCAGCAGCTTAAGGAAGAGCTAGGATCAGAAGACAATTCCACTGGCCCAGAGGCCCAAGTCTCTTCCATCTCTTAAACCTTATAGTCTCTTCAAACAGCTTTTCCTTTTAGGTGGATCTTTTTTTGAAATATCAGTGATGGAGATATGCTAATGGAATTTCTTCCCCTTTCTTGTTCCAGCAGAGCTACAACAAAGGCATTGAGTTAGAGAAGCAGCCCAAATGTTCTGCCTGCTTGAGCCCTCAAGACAGAATCTGAGTATGTTTAAGGTAATTGTAAAAGGGAAAGTGGAAAAAATCATATGGGGGGGGGGTTGTTGCTTCATCTTTTTAGGAAAATTTTATCGTAAGAACATCTGTTCCTCTGATTAAATCACCCACATCACCAGTACCTTCAATAAGAGACATTTTTAATTAATTGAACTATTTACTTGATTTCCAAGGGATTAAAAGAAAATAAGCAAAGTCTTCTTTTTAAAGAATCGTACATTCTCTTGTGTGATGGGAAGAAATGCCTGCATCTCCTGCCCACTCCGCTTTTTGTTCAAGCTTCATGTTCCAGAATGAAGGATAAAATGAGCTTCCTCTCTCTTCCCCAACACACTTCTGCCTTGGGTTTAGAGCAGTTGATACAATCTTGCTAAGGCAGCACTAGGTCAGCACAGGCCTGGGAAGTTCCCTTACCTAGACCTCATCAGCCGTTCCCAGACTCCAAAGCTCTGAAACCCAAAAGCTGTTTTCTAACTTTGCGCCAAACACATTGAAGGTAAAAATAAAGGTATTCTTTACCTATCCCACTCAGTGCCACAGTCACTGTGTTTTATTTAAGGGTGCTGCTCTAGACCCCACTGGGAGTATTAAATATACAGCATATGTAGCAAATTACCTTTCCCCAAAATCACAAAACTAGCCCCAAGAGTAAAAACCTGGTGACCAGAATGACCTTTTAGACAGAGGTGAGAAGCTGTAACAACCCCCAACCTGCACTGTGCTCTAGAGCTGTGGCACTTTCATGGGCCTCTCCAACTTTAATGTCACACCAGTCCTTCAAGGAGCTTGCTAACATTCAGATTCTGATTCAGCAGATTTGAAGTTGGACCCGAAATCATTTATTTCTAAGCCATTCCTAGTGATGCCTGGGCTGCTGGTGTGTGGACCACATTTTTAGTAGCAAAGATTGAGAGATCTCGAAATCTGACTCTTGAGAAAATCCAGTGACATGGGAAAAAGGCAGGTGCTTATTACCACTGTATAGAAGAGGAAAATTAGGTTCCCAGAGAGAAAGAGCCTGGCTTAATTTCTCACAGCTAGGAAACACCAGAGCTGGGACTCAAACCTTGATGTCTTGACTACCTGCCCATGCTCCTTCCAGTAAACCACGTCCTCAAGTGGGAGCCACTGGGAATGGAACAGCACAGAGAAATAGAAGCCGCAGAAGAGGAAGTAAAGGAATCTTTTGGGACTATTCCCTAGGGAAACCCACTGTAGTAAGTCTTCCATAGTATGAGATGAGGTACTGGAGGAAGAGAAAGGAGCCAAGATTTGGGACCCTGGGTCTTTCACCAGCTAGCTATGAGATATCTCTGGGCCTAAGTGATCTCTAAGGTACCTTGAGACTCTAGCTTTACACTTCTACTCCAGTTGCTGTATGAGAGAGGAGCAAGCCTCAGTAAATTCTCAGAATTCACCACCACCCAGGGCTTTGTGTTTATCACAAGGAGTAGCACTGTGAAGCGAGGGAGAGCATCCTAGAGACAAACTGCCTGGGTTTGAATGCCACCTCCTACTCTCAGTTAGTTGTACAAACCCAAGCAAGATCTTTTTTTTTTAATGTTTTTTTTATTTCTGAGAGAGAGAGACAGCATGAGCAGGGGAGGGTCAGAGAGAGAGGGAGACACAGAATCTGAAGCAGGCTCCAGGTCTGAGCTAGCTGTCAGCACAGAGCCTGATATGGGGCTCGAACCCATGAACCGTGAGATCATGACCTGAGCCGAAGTCGGACGTTCAACAAACTAGGCCACCCAGGCACCCCTTAAGCAAGAACTTTAACCCCTCTGTGCCTCAGTTTCTTTAACTGAAAAATGATTATAATCCTAGTACCTACGTCATGAGGTTGTTATGAAGGTCTAAATTGAGTAATATAAGTAAAGCATTTGGGACAATACTTGGCCAGAGTGACCCATTTTAAGTGTATGTCTTAAGACTTTCTAGTACCTACAGCAAGGCTTATTTGAAGATTTGAACATTATTTTGAAATTCCTATGAAATAATTAATAATTATTAGATTATGTCTCTCCCAGTAAATAATATTCTAGGACTAGTTTCATTAACTTTTTTGAGCATCAAAGAGGCCAGGAATAAATTCTTGAGGGTGAGCACTGTACATCTTTAAAAAAAAAAAAAAGTTTGCTATTGATGTTTATATTCATGATGAAGATGAGAGAAATGTTTTGTTCTCAGGAAGGTGAGGAGAAAGATGGAGGTTTGCACAGGATTTAAGGTAAATGAGGGTATGAACACTTTCGATGCCCACCTCACCCCTAATCTAATGTGTTTGCGTCTGGCTATCCAAGGTTTTGACACGTTGTTATTAACATGCTCACATATCCCTCAGCTCATCTGATCAGTTACCCTCCCCCCTCAAAATCACTTTTGTGGGAGGATGAAAGAGAAAGCAAAATGATTGAGGTGACAGGTCCCGTGGTGCATTGAAGAACTGTGTCAGAAAATGCTGCCAAAAGCTATTTTCAACTAGAAAGGGAACACCCTTTTGCACTTTGTAATTCATGGGTGGACCACAAGAAAGTGAAAATAGCTAATGTCTATGGAACGTTGCCACTCACACATAGCAACCACCTTATTTACAGATACAAAAATCATTACTCCTTTCTGTTCCCTGAAGCACAACTGTAATGTTGGAGAAATTTCCTCAGATCACAAACAGCTACGGCCAAAGCTCCGAGGTGGCTTCACTCCAACCTCCAAAGTTGGAACAACAACCTTGTGCAAGCGATGTTGACTACTTCTTCCCCAGCCCTCTCCACGCCTTCTGCTCTCACTCAAAATGGATTTGGGTAGGTACTAGAAGAATGGTTTAAAATTTAGTCCCAGGTCTTAATTTATATGCAAAATGACATCTGCATTTTTTTAAAAACCCACTTTTCTGTGCCCAGTGCATTTTGCCCTTGTGAAAATATATTGTCTCACAGAGGACTAAGTCTAATCCTTTCTACATCTAAGAGAAAGACTTGACTTTCCTATGTTCCCCAAGGGGTCTCTTTCTACAAAGTGAGGATGTTTATGCAGTATCTATTCATAATTCTGGCAGTAATTATAATATAAAATACTCAAATTGTAAGTTCCAGACACTGCTATAAGTGCGATATTTTATATATATATAAATATATATATATATAAATTTTAAATATATAAATTTATATATATACACACACATATACATATATACATACACACATATGTATGTATATATAAATAAGTATATGTATATGTATATACATATGTGTATATATATACTGCTTAATCTTCACAGCAGCCTTATGGGATAAATGATAAGTAACCTCGTTTTGCAAAGATAGGTTAAGTAACTTTTCCCAGGTCACATGTTTGCAATTATAGAGCTGGGCTTCATAAATCTATTTGGCGCTAGAATCCATGTTCTTAACTACTGTGATAGTCTATCTTCCTCTTCAAGGAAGATAGGGGGTAAACAAGCAGAGAGAACAGGTAGACCTGCAACCTAAGCTTTTCTGCCTCTACATTTGTCTAGCACTCTGCTATCATGCCCGGAGTTACCTAAAATACTATTGTAAATGGAAAAGACAAATTTCATAGTCACTGTGTTGTCCATAGTAAGAGGGTAATATTTCTAGAGAACTAAAAAGGACACAGTTCTAAAACTTGGGAAAGGATAGAGGGGAGAGGAGTTTCCTGTAGGTCTACATTCAAGTTGCACTGCTTCCCACTACCTAGTATTTTGAGTCCTCTATATGGAAGACTACCAAAAGTCCAAGTCTAGTATGTGAGAAGCCTGGGTTCGAGTACTCACCCGAGGTACGCTCTGCTACCTTGGATAGCCACGACACTGAAATTTAAATTCTCCACTCGCAAGTTGGGTATTCATTTATTTTTCCCTTTAACTCTCCTTTCAGCAGATTTATGCCAATGATAAATACAAAAATAAAAACTATAAGAATAAAAAGGATCAGTAAGAACAGAAATTCAAAACCAGGACAAGTAGAACAGGAGCAGGCACAACTATGCAGGTGGTATGAGCCCTCACATGGATTGATTCTAGACTTTTTATTTAAAAAAAAACAAAAAAACAAAAACCCTGTAGGTCTCTTGGGAGAGGCAAAGTCTTTTAGAAAGATTACTTCTAAAGTAATTTTTTCTTCAAATGGATCTTCCTAAGGTTCTCAATAACATGACAAGAAATAACCTCACCAGCTTTTCAAACGGATGTAGTTCAAGATTTCACGAGTCTATTTCCCAAAACCTTCTGCAAACATTTTGGTTCAAAATTGAAACACAGTTCGGTTTGTTCTTAGGCAAGAAAGAAGTCAACAGGAAAGGCAGGGGACAGGGCAAGGCCCAACATAATATGATCAAGAGCATAACCTTCTTATAATCTGGCTTGATCCAAGGAGAGACTCGGGGTCAGGGTTTCTTTACCTTTGTGCGTGCGTGCATGCGTGCGTGCTTGTGTGTGTGAGAGAGAGAGAGATTAAAAGAGAGGGAGAGAGAGAGAATGTACATGAATCTCTTTAAGAAGACTATGAAAGTCTCTTGAATGCTGAGAACAAACTGAGGACTGATGGGTATGGGGGGAGGGGGAAGGGGGGTGATGGGCATGGAGGAGGGCACTTGTTGGTATGAGCACTGGGTGTTATATGAAAACCAACTTGACAATAAACTATTTAAGAAAAAGAAGACTATGAAAGTCGTAGAACTTCTCCATAGAAAATCATACCTATGCACATATTCAAACATTTTTAGTACAATGTTAGTGAGCAGATAGATCTAAATCCCATCTGTCACCTGTTAACTGCAGGTCCTGGAAATCTAGGTTAAGAAATTGTTCCTGGAGAATGGACTAAAGGTCTTTTTTTGCAACATTGTTTCTATCATTGGAGATTCTGATTACGCACTGAGAAACAAATAAATGTAATTATGGAAGACACTTCAGCAGTTGACTCATTTGAGACATCAAGCAAGAAACCCAAACAAAACTTGCCCTTCATAGATAATATTCCTATTTCCCTATGATGGGCCATAAACATGTCACTTGATAAAATGAGATTATTTCACACACAGTTCAAAGTCTACTTCACAGTTCAGTCTACTTCTATTTATGACAAAGTAATTTTATTCTTGAATACTTCCTATTTAACTCTGACCCTAATAATATGCAAAGTAGATTATTTGAACAATAACTATTGACTAATAAATCCGTCGAGGCAAACAAGTTGCTAAGTGTACAGGACTTTTAAAAAGACTTTTCTAGGTCCTTCTTACTTTGGCCTTATTTGACTTCATAAGAAACATATTAAATCTTTGATTTCAAATTTATTATTATTATTCTGCAAATTGTCTTAAAGGATTTTGTGCATTTTTAAAACTTGAGTTTTATGAAGAATAAATAATTCATTTTTGTTCTTTTGTTTTAAAGGTTATTACATCGACACATAACTGTACAAGGCTGGCATTAAATTAGTTAACACAATGTCAGTGCTGAGAGACACATGATTCAACAGTTCCCCATTTTTAGTTAGCAGTTTTCTTTTTATATTATTTTCTGGACTCAAACACTTTAGCGGGCCCTTGGAAAGTTCATAATCCCTAGGCTCTGAGTTCAAAGAGGCCAATGGATGAAATAGCCCTGGCTAAGTGACCATATGAATCAATCTGAACTATAGGCTTATTCGATACAAAACAATAATATGTGAGAAAAGACAGCATTTTAGTGCTGTTGATATTAATTTACATTTCTGATGATAATTGGATAGTATGACCAAATGTTTATTAAGACCATTCTTTATTCATGGCAACAAAATTACAATATCAACATAGGTAGGAGATGTAAGACAAATATCTTTTCTTCTGTCTTTTTTACAGATCTTCCAAAATATCTTGGAAACCTTTAAGACGCAAATGTCAGTCTATTTGAAACTGCCATTTTTCTCTTTCCAGAGGATTATCCTGAAGACCCTAAGTATAGAGACTGTGTTAGAATGTGGGGTTTGCTTTTGTATCAATGAGTGAACATCAATATTAAAGTCTCAAAGCTTATCCCATAACTGTTTTCCACACAAGATTAAGGTGCAGAAAGACACAAAAAAAGTGAAAACAACATTAGGCTGTTTTTGATAAACTTCACCATGAAACAGTATTTATAAAATTTTGAAAGAATTTAAAAAGTTATCCATGACAGAAAAGACATTTCTAAAAGCCTGCTTTCTCCTGATGGTTACATTAAGTATTAGCATAGGAAACCAAGATTTATAGTTTTTTAAAAGAGAGAACATAATGAGTTTAGAAAAGCTACCTGCAAACAGAATGAATGTATAATATTGGTTAAAAATAGAACTGGTTTTTAACAAAATAAATTAGGCTCATCAATGTTTTTTGAACAGTTCTATTTGAACCCCTTCCTTCTATGTAGAAAAACTCAACTCGTTTTATATATTGGACTTTCATGTATATTATCTTTGAAGAAAAGAGTTTGCTGCTTTAAAAAACACAAGTGTTTTGAAAACCAATGGGGCAGACTTTCTTAGAGTTCAGCCAGATGGGATCACACCTGGGAAGTTAATCGGGGTTAACCTGTTGGTAGAGATCAGAGCTCACAAGTCAAGACAGGTTCTGAGCAGTTTTGAAGGTAAAAGGTCTTCGTTCAGTTTCATCTTTAACTTAACCTTTTTAACTTATAGACTATCTGCAGAAGTCCCAGGCTCAGATGAAGTTTAGGGACTTTGAATTTTAGGGTCATTATCTTAAAATCATATCACTGGAAAAACAAAGTCATCAATAATATGAATCTTCCTATTATAGTGTACAGATGAAACACTAGTTAAAGTTACTGGAAATGGGAAGGCAGGAACAAATCAGAATTGTAATTTGCAACATTTTACAAAATGCAAAATGAATTTTACAAAATGCAAAAGCTTGGGACTACAGAGAGTCCCTGCCCAAAGATAAAGCTGTAGAGAGATGGAGACACAGAGCATTTCTAAAAATGTCCTTGTGACTAAATTGTATAGCCAACTGAAATGATTAAAAGTTCGGAGGTTGTATTACAGGAAAAACAGAAAAAACAAAGATACCGAGTCTTCTTCCTTGGGCAGATGCTTTCCCGGAGGTAAGAGAAACACAGAAGCAAAAAAAAAAAAAAAAAAAAAAAAGAGGCTCTGAAAGCCATGTAAGGAAAGAAATAGAATATTCAAACAATGTTGTAGAAATCATGAAAAGGGATTAGTGAAAGAATTAAAGTTCTGATGTTGGAAATGAGTATAAATACAGATAATTTGTAAATTAATCCAACCAGGTGTGTTGGTAAATTTTTAACAACTGGCTTCCCCAGGATAAAGGTGAAGATAGGGAACCCTGAGCTATAGTGGTTGCTGATTTCCATGGTGCAGATATCCCCACCATGACAACAGAGATGTGCACAATTTGCTCTTGTGAGCCAGTTCAATCCTGCTGCATGCATCACTGAATCCAGCTTCACTGTGCTTCTGTGAGCTGCTTGGTCACTAAGCTTTATGCTTTTACATGTAACACTTAATCCTCACCCTAAAGGTAAGTATTATTATCCAAATATGTGGCTCAGAGAGGTCACTTGCACAGCCAAAGACATCCAGGATCTAATGCTGAACTGTCCAATATATGTGGCTGTTTAAAGTAACGAAAAGCAAAGAAAAATTAAAACCCAGCTCCTCAGTCACACTAACCATATCTCAAGTGATCAATAGCCATATGTGGAGAATAGCTACCATACCGGAGAAGGCAAATATAGAATGTTTCTATCACTGCAGAAGTTTCCATTGGCTAATGATGGTTGAATATCTTTTAATCTAGTGTCTAGGGCTTGGGTCCAGTGGCCAAAGGAGACCAGGTGGGTTGAAAAATAAAAAGCACTATAGAAATGTAAGTTCTCACACCACTTTGCTTCTGAAGTGATTTCACCTGTTCTCCAGTGATTCAATTTTCCCCCAGTGTGCGGTTCAAGGATTTGATTTGTATCATCGTGAGGAGGGAATCTGTGCCTAAAAGCACCAAAGAAAATTGTAACTAATTCCTCTTTGAAGAAATTTAAGAAAAATAATTAGTTTTATCACCAAAATTTCCCTTTGTACTCTACAATGAGTTCTCACGCAGCAGCCAGGGTTCTCTTTCTTTATTTTTTTATTTAAGTTTATTTATTTATTTTGAGAGAGAGAGAGAGAGAGAGCGAGCATGAGCAGCAGAGGGGCAGAGAGGGAGGTAGAGAGAGGGAGAATCCCAAGAAGGCTGCACGCTGTCAGCACAAAGCCTGATGTGGGGCTCGGTCTCATGAACCATGATGAGATCATGGCCTAAGCCAAGATCAAGAGTCAGACACTTAACTGACTAAGCCGCCTGGGTGCCCCTAGAGTGATCTTCTTAAACATAAATCTGAACATGCCTCCACTGCCCTCGTAGGGCTTTTTATTAAACTTTAATTACAAACCCTCTACTTGCCTCTGCCTCCAAGACCAACCTCATCTTCTATCATTCTCCTTCTCCCTCACTTTGCTCCATTTACATGGAATCTCCTTAAAATTTCCAACAATTTATAGACTTCAGAATTCTGTGTGTGTTCGAAAAGAGTGAGGGCTAACTTTGTTTCAGGCACTAGAATAGGGCTGGGAACATAATAGTGCTCAATGATTCTTATTCTTGAAAAAGCTGCAACACATGCTAAAAATATAAAATTATATATTAAGTCTGCCTGAAAAGGAAAAGCATAAATTACAGTTTTTTTCGCTTTCTGGAGAAAAAATAGGGTGAAGCAATCAAGGTTGTCAGTCATGATCTTTGTGCCCAAATATCCCACCTATGACTTATAGGGACTAGTATAAATTATCTGAGGACTCAGTATATGGTTGGAACAAAATAGAACTATGCAGTGGTGTGCTAGTAAATGTTTAACAACCAGCTCTCAGGATGGGGGAAGAGAGGCTGATTTCCATGGGCCAAAACCTTATACCGTAGTCAATTTTATGATACTATGTCACAGAAATATAGAGATGGGAAAAGATGCATGTAAGAAGTTGTTGCAAGATCCAGCACACCACTGAATCTACAACACCACACACACACACACACACACACACACACACACACACACACATCCAACATTTCCTAAATCAGGGTTTCAAAATTTGATCCATAGTTCATTTTTAAAGAGCCCTACAGAGAAATTTGGTGCACACAAAACTGTAAGAATCTTTTCATTGAGGTAGCAATATGGCAACAGTTAAGGGTTATAGTCACAAGAAGGATTTCCCAACAGAAATGGAAATCACAAGCTAACTGCCGACCCATGATGCAGGCAAGAAGAACTGGGGATCAGTAGACATCAGCACAGCTTGCAGGAACTAAGGCACCACAAAGATAACTCACAAAGAAGGTCCCATCCAAGAAAGGACAGGTACCTCCTCTTTGACCGTTGATCTTTCCAGCAGGAGAATTCGCCTTGGGATACCTTCCTTATGACACTTATTTTTCCACTGCCACAGTAGTACCTTTTCCTCCAGAGGCTGTCACTAACTCGGTGTTTGCTGGAAACACTCTTTCTGAACATGGATTTCTTTCTAAAGGTAGAGTATGACAGTCTTTGCATTGCCTATTTCACAGAATGGTTGTGGATAAGATGTTTTATATGAAAGGTCTCTGAAAAGAATGTAACGCTATGGAAATTTTAGGCAGTTTCATTACCTGCTAAGGAGTGCTTAGATCAAAAATCCTTTCAAAGTTCAACCTAAGGGCTTTGAGGCTCTACAAAGAGGTACCTCTCAGTCCTGTTGGCCTGTGGGGTTCAGACTGACTCACCATCATCTAAGAGTCCTGGCTTTCTGCCTGTTTATGTATTTATGCATCAATAAGCATATATTCTTGTAACTGGGTGCTCATCTACAGCGGATGCTAGTTTACTTTGTAAGCCAAAATTGAAGTCTCAGGGTGGTCTCTAGTCTCCTGGGATAACCTGAGCGATCAGAAGATAAACTACAGACAAAGTTTTGACTCTTGACCAAACCCAGACACTTCAGCTTTGGAAATGCGCCCATCTACCCAGCATGTGTCAGAACAAAGGAATGGCAAGTAGAAGTGAGAAGGTGTTTAAAAGAGCATCTCACACCTGCATCCTGATGGAAACTGGAGAGAGAGTTTATTTTACTAATTAAAATCCATGAATTGAGGATAATACAGGTTTTTTCCCCTTGCCATACCAGAAAATCTGAAGGGATGAACCAAAGGCAGTGATACGGGCTTTTGTTGGTATGATCATATTTATTCTCTGTAACAGCCTTGTAGGTGGTCCTCCAGGGGGGCAAATATAATAATACTAATTAGCCTTTACTGATCATTCGCTTGATCCTGAGTACTGGAATAGGTGTTTCATGTACACTTATTCAAGCCTCACAAATAGACTATGACGTGGTGATTCTCATAGCCCTCAACTGAAATATCAGATGACTGAAGCTCATCAAGTTTACACAGATAGCAAGTGTTGGAATTGGTGCTGAATCATAAATCTCCTAGACTCCAAAGCCAGCACCCTTAACCCCTACCTCAAGTAAATGTGGGCATCCCCAATGTTCCACATTAACTCTTTTTTATTGATCCAGAAGTCCAAGAAGAAGTAGTCAGAAAGTTGCCTCACAAACTCCATTCCTGGGTAGGATGAGCACAGACAGAATAAGAAGCTTCAGACCTGTCATCAGGGAGTATATTGGAGCAACCTGCTTAGCTTCCAACTAAAGGAGTCTTCTTTCCCTATGTGTCAGGCCATGGGACCAAAGGGAAGTAGGGGAGTGGTCTGTGAAATCAACCATTCTTCTGTGTCCATACTCCTATATGAATGTGGCAGACAGGTTGTGCTGAAATTCTTGGCAACTATGCACACCAAGGCATAGACAAATAGTTAGGAAGCCCTCTAGAGAAACTAAAGAACGGACACAGTGATTTTGGTTTTCAAATGAATTTCTGATGTTTATCTTTATGAGGCTGTTAGTACACTGTAAACACTACTCTTGATATAATCTCCCCTATACTGCAACTGGGTGATGGCTGAATTCTCAGTTACAATGAAAGTATTGTGTAATGTGGCATGTGATCCATGAGATAATAACAATGTTAACTGCTGCATTCAGGCAGAGGGTAATTAATAAGTCAGATAGGAAACAGGATCACAGCTTTTTTTCTCAGTGGAAGACACAACAGACTTTGACTCTAGCAAATCATTAAGAAAGTAACTAGACTAGAATATGTCCCAAAAAATCACTTAACATTAATATGTTTGAGTAAAAGCTTGAGAAAATAAGCTGGTTTCCCCTCACCACATCTGTTATAAACAACACACTGGTTTTGTTTGTTTGCTTGGTATTTTCTTTGTTAAACTGCTGGTTTGGGACACGTGGGTGGTTCAGTCGGTTAAGCATCCGACTCTTAATTTCAGCCCAGGTCATGATCACAGGGTCATGGGATTGAGCCTTGCATCAGGCTCTGTGATGAACATGGAACTTGCTTAAGACTCTTTCTCTCATCGGAGGGCAAGATGGCGGAGAAGTAAGGAGCTCCGTACTTGCACTTGCGCCCATACATCACACAGAAAAGATCTGAAGACATTGGAAACCTTACAAAACCTGAGAGATTGGGAGAAAAAAGACGCAGAATCCACTG